>NC_059362.1:5429325-5579325 GCF_019703515.2 Myxocyprinus asiaticus | reverse complement strand
GAATTCTTTAAAAGCATTATTAATATCAATGGCTGAGGTAAATATTTCACCACCAGCAGATTTCACTGAGGGAATGGTAGAAAAAGACTCTCTCTGCTTTATATATCTAGCCAAAAGCTTCCCTGCTTTGTCACCCAACTCAAAGTATGACTGTCTTGCCCTGAATAACCAAAACTCCACTTTCCGCAACAAAATAGTATTATATCTATATTTCAATCGGGTCAGTTCTCTGAGGCCATCAGCTGACATACGGCGCTTCAGCTCTGCCTCAGCACTTTTAATATTTCCTTCCAACTCCACAAGTTCTCGTGCTTTGGATTTTTTGATGAATGAGGCATACTGTATGATCCGGCCCCTAAGAACCGCCTTAAGTGCCTCCCAAGCCACGCCCACAGAGGATACTGAGGACCAGTTGGTCTCCATATAAACATTGATTTCAGTCTTTAACATTTGTTGGAAATCAGGATTTTGTAAAAGGGATACATTAAGGTGCCAACTATATGATTTCTTTTTCTCTATATGTGGCATCACCTCTAAACTCACCAGGGCGTGACCTGAGACTAAAATGTTTCCAATTGAGCAGATGAAATGAGGGATTTGGATATAAAAAAAAAATCTATTCTAGAATAAATCTTATGGACTGATGAAAAAAATGTATAGTCCCTACCGGATGGGTTCAAAAGTCTCCAAATATCCGAAAGACCAAGATTTTTACACATCCTATGAAGCATCAGTGTTGCTCTAGGGGGTTTACACACTTTAGCTTCACTATGATCAAGGACTAAATCCATCAAAAGATTAAAGTCTCCTCCCAATATTATATCATGAGGGGTGCCAGCGGTTTGCAACATCCCTTCAAGATCTATAAAAAAGCTTTGATCATCAACGTTAGGTGCGTAAATATTAGCCAAAATCAGACTTTGCCCTTGAATTTCAGCTAAAACAATAATTACTCTTCCTAATTTATCTTTAATCTGTTTGAGAAATTTGAATTGTAAATGTTTATTTATCAATATAATGACTCCCTTGCTCTTACTTGAGCCAACACTAAAGAAAACATGTCCACCCCATATCTTCACAAATTTTTCAGCTTCCTGCGGAGAGCTGTGTTTCTTGAAGAAACACTATATCATATTTCTTACGTTTAAGAAAAGTAATAACCTTCCTTCTTTTTATGGGGTGCCCCAACCCATTCACATTCCATGTGGAGAGAGACAACTTATTCATATTAACATTTGACATATTGATATAATAAAAATAAAAAATTGTGTGTGAAAAACAAAATTATGAAGACCACTTTCCCCATTAGTGAAACAATCAACCCCCGAACATCCCCTGGAACAAAACAAATAGAAAAAAGAAAAACGTGCACATTAACCACACGCACAACAGCGCCAACCGGCGACAATCCCTCTAAACTCAAAAGGTCCATGAACGCACAAGAGTCCCCACGGCAACTTTGCCATCGGATTGCTCAATTTGTGAGGCAAAATTACATAACAGAAAATACTTTGTGAAATAAACCCAGTTAATAAGAAGAATGAACACAAAAAATGTGTAGATTCATTCACAGAACTGTCTCAAAGGTGTGATCTTCCACAAAACAAATTCCAGCCGATATAAAACCGTTTAGATTCCTCGGACAGACAAACGAATGTTCTGTGAGCCGGCTGTTATGAGTTCAGCGAATGACGTAATCATTCAAATGTCCCGTAAAAAAAAAAAAAAACTCAAAACAAACTCCAGCCAGCAGGAGGAATAAGCACGAAGAACGAACAGATTAATCCACAGCTGTTCCAAAGGAATGTTATTCAACAGAATAAGCTTCAGCCGCTAGACGGAACCAATACAAAAAGAATCAAAACCGGCATCCCAGGTTCCCCGGATGATCGAGTCAATTCACTCGGAGGCCGCATAAAAGTTTATACCATGACTTACACAATCCGTCAGCTTTATAAAAGACATCCTTTGAGTGAGCATGTAAATATTTTGCGGTCATCCGTAGTGTCCACTCTCAAACTGGCCGGGAACTTCAATGCAAATGTAATCTTCCATCAGTGCAAAAGTTTATTTAAGGAAAAGTGTTATTCACAAAACAAGCTCCAGCCGCACGGTGGAGCCAACGCAAAAAACCCAAAATTTCACCCAGCTTCCTCAAGAGTTAGGTACAGCGAGTCAGGCCCACTCACATGAGAAATATCCAACGGTTTACTCAGCCATTGATTCTATAAAAGACATTGCCAGATTTGGACATGTGAATACTTTGTGACCGTTTTTCATTTCTATTCTCAGTTTGGCAGGAAACATCAGAGCAAACGAGATCTTTTTCTGATGTAAGAGTTTCTTACATTCCTTGAACCGATCGCGTTTCTCTCTTGTCGAACTCGCAAAGTCTGGGAACAAGAAAACATTATGGTTCTTCCAAGAAAGCTTCCCTTTGCTCCTTGCCTGGTGCAACACAAGATCTTTATCGGATGATCTCAGAAATCTGGCTAGAATCGATCTGGGCCTATCTCCCTCAGCAGATCTGTGAGCTGGGACTCTGTGAGCTCGCTCGATTTCCAACTTGTGGCCTGTTATGTCGAGCAGACTCGAGAAAAGCTCGTCTAGGAATTTCACCATATCTCTGCCCTCTTCATCCTCAGGAATTCCAACAATTCGAACGTTATTCCTGCGGTTTCTATTTTCAAGATCTTCAAGCTTTTCAAGGAGATGTTCCAAATCAACTTTGGTCGCGGGCGGATTAGCGGATAATTCCCTCTCCGAAGATTCCAGAAAATCGATTCGTTTTTCAACATCAGACACTCTTGTACCTAACTCAGAGAATTTTGTTTCCATCGCCGTGATCGATCGATGTATTACAGCGAGATCCTCCAAGTCAGCAACAATCTTCGTCAACATCATCGACATGTTGGACAACTGACGCTGGATCTCCTCTCTCGCCGCGCCATCCAAATCGAGTCCCGGTCTGTAGTCCTCTCGGGGCTTTCATCCTGAACAAGTAAGTGTCTTTTAATGTCTCCAGAGCCCGAGGATTTTGACTTCTTTGCCATGTTTTGCAACAAAGAACAAATGTGTAACTGGGTGTAACAAATTTCACCAGATTATAACATGAGAATAATCGAAAATTCAGCAAAGTGCGCAGAGCTCGTCACTCACACGTCTGCATGGCGTCCATTTTCCCCTTGATCATGAAGTTTTTAACTAGGCATTTGAAAGTAATAATGCAATGATAACAATTTTTATATTTTGTTTTGATTTATGAAATGTGGAATTGTTTGGTTTGAAACACATGGTTTGTCACTTGGTTTGTAGAACTTATCGTAGAAATAGCCAATAGAATTGTCAAGCATGTTTTCTTTAAAGATCTGCATTGCATATTGGAGGCCTATATCTAAAGAGGTACAAATGTCATTCCCTGAAACAAACCAATGACTTTGGCATTATTATCACTATTCTCTACCAGTTCAGCTATAGGAACAGTATTATAGAAACCAGTAGCTCTTTTTCTTCTTCATTAACTGTGTCCTTCTCTGTGAATAATGAGAGCGATTTTTGTCTTTTCCTCAGTGGTAAAATGGATGATGGGAAGTCAGTGTGGGCACCCCACCCTACGGATGGATTTCAGCTGGGCAGAATCATTGACATCAGTGCTGACAGTCTGACCATCGAACCTCTCAAGGGAAAGGTAAGAAGGAACCTCTGCAACAATACACAGTTCCACAGCAAGACTTGAAACATATTCTTTACGAAACATACACAAAACAAACCAATGTTGTGGAGCAAGAAAATTAAAGGTATCTAACTAACTTAACTCACAAGTAGTGGTAGTGTTGCAAATGTTTATAACTAGTTATCTGAATAATACTTCTGGTTTAACGTCACAGACATTTGAAGGAAACTCTATCGCCCCCTTAAAGTACTAAGGTTTGTTACTGCCACAGTAACACAAGAGCACACTTTTTTGCACTTGCTTGTATGAGACCACATGCTTGCAATGCTTTGGCCAGACATTTGCATCGTGTTTGTTTGTGTACTTGTGTAGAGCATGTTTCTGGTCTTCAGTGTGACATTGGAAGGTTTCAAACCATAGAATATGAATAATATAGGTATTAATGAAGCAGTGAATGTCAAATGTATTGGGCATTCTACTGAAATCTGTATTTCTGAACAATGTTCTCAGTTTTCTGTGACACATAGAAGACAAACATAACATGAAGGTGGAAGTTAAAGTGCTCTCAAACTTTTTGCCATGCTTGCCAAAAAGTGAAAAATGACCATCCTGTCTAGCCATGAAATTGTATTTTGCATTACTTTTATTATATTTTTTTGTCCTTATGACAATGGGTTTATTTACTTGTTTTTCCTTTCCTTTTCCTATATTAGTGAAAAATAACAGCGCAGTTCATTGTGTCACTTGCAGCATCATATGTGAAATTAGTCAGTCTCTGTCTCGCAGAGAAACTGCACCTGTCACAAAAACATAAAGACACATTGAGATTTTGTTCCTTATCTTTTAATTTAGCTAGTTTAATGCTAGGGAGGTGGTTTGAGACACATTCCAGACGAAACTAGGTCAAGTGTAAATGCATCTAGCAGTTCAAGCCACATATGTAAACTTTATTGCAACCAAACAGCACTACATCAGCATGGGGAAAATGGCAAACATAACAGCTGTTACCGAGTATCTGCATAGGGCTCGCATCACACAATAAATAGTAACATGGTAAGAAACAAATGCACATTGTAGGAGAGACAGAACATTTTTCTTAATTTATACTATGCGGATTGCTGAAGAAACTGAAACTAAACACTGACGGTAAGTGCAGCATGGACACATCTGAACCATGACAAGCCCCGAGGGGAAAACTATGCAGCACGCACACACACAGACACACACGCACACTGGGCAAAGTCATTTGGAATCAAATAGAAATCACATCTTTTAAATTAGCTAATTAGCATAATCAAGGAAGTGAACTCTGTTTTATTTGCATATAGCCAGGAATTGAAGATAGCAGTCCAATCAGTAAAAACCCATGTAGTGAATACATTTAAATATACCCCTAGATAATATTAATAATAATAATAATACAAATTTGTTACATTTATATAGCGCTTTACGAGACACTCAAAGCGCTTTACATATTATGGGGGACTCTCCTTAACCACCACTAGTGTGCAGCATCTACCTGGATGATGCAATGGCAGCCATATTGCACCAGAATGTCCACCACACCAACAAGTTCTGCTAAAATTGATAAAGTTCTGCAGTAAATTTTTCACTGAAGTAAAAGTTTTTAGAAGACACACAAGGTTTCTTTACGAGATGGTTTTTGTGACTTTGAAGTCACCATAAATTCCAAATTTACAATTCTTATTTTCTTATTGGATGTTGCTGTTTTTATTATAAACTATTTATCCATGCACATTATTTACCCATTAATTTATTTTTTAATGGTTTGCCCTCTTAATCTTTAAACAAAAAGTTGGAATATCTGAGACTTTGCGTTTGTTTTGCAAGTACAAGTGGCTGGAGTTTATTTATATTTTTTGTGCAGCTGGAGATTTCTTGGTATGTACAGTTCGATTAAGTAGTGACATGCCTCAGTCCGGGTGGTGGAGGACGAATCTCAGTTGCCTCCGCATCTCAGACATTCAATCTGCGCATCTTATCATGTGGCTTGTTGAGCATGTTACCGCGGAGACCTAGCACGTGTGGAGGTTCACGCTATTCTCCACGACATCCACTCACAATTCACCACATGCCCCACCGAGAGCGAGAATCACATTATAGTGACCATGACGAGGTTAACCCAACGTGACTCTACCCACGCTAGCAGTTGGTTGCTTAGGAAGCCTGACTGGAGTCACTCAGCACGCCCTTGCGACTCCAGGTGTGGTAGTCAGCGTCTTTACTTGCTGAGCTACCCAGGCCCCCGATTAAGTGTTCTTTATTCATTATGTTTGGTGTATTGTGATTAAAAACATGGATATATTGTTTTTTACTCACTTGTTTCTCATTCATCTGTATTGGCACAATGGCTCCCGCCTCATCGAAGTAATGACCAAGGTATGGCATGTGCGTTTGTGGGCCGGTTATGTAGTAATGTTGACAGTTAAAACCTTTGGTCCTCAAAACATTTGAAAAGCTGGCGGGTATTGAGATAGCTTCTCAAGTTTTCCCGTGAAGCGACTCTGACACGAGTAGCATGGTGGAGGGTGTGTGTTTGTGTCTATGTGTGTGTGGCTGTGGCTGTGTGTAGCTTTAAACTAAAGAATATTGGCTATTTAAAAAAATGGGTTGAGTCGTTTGTCATGTCCCGCCCCCAATTCCTGTTTCATTAGGAAATACATCAAAACAGCAAATCGAACCACGATCGTCAAGGCACTTAAAGAGGCCCTATTATGCTTTTTGGGGATTTTGCCTTTCCTTTAGTGTGTAATATAGCTGTTTGTGCATGTAAAAGGTCTGCAAAGTTACAAAGCACAAAGTCCACGCAAAAGGGAGTTATTCTCTCCCACAGTCAACACTGCTCAAGAACTACAAGAAACGGCTGGATTGTAGTCCAGCCATTTCTTCCGTAAAGTATCTACATCACTATGTAACACATTTGCATAATGCCCGCCTAAGGGCTACTTTGGCCCACCCTCAAACAAACATAGTTATAGCCGAGGCCAGGATGAGTTGGGTTAGTGTAGTCGCCATGTCGAGAAGACACTGTTTTCTTTACTGCGAAAGCAAAACCTCTTTGTCTGGACATCCAAAGGCAGACGAATTGAAGAACAGTGGTTAAAATTTATTTTTACCACTATTCCTCAGCAGTACAACCACAACCAATGCCGGATTTTCAAGACGGTTACTCCTGAAAGATGGCGCAGTTCCCACTTTGTTGGGACAGTCTGGCGCTTCAGGATCACAAACTGTAAGTATGTTTGATTATTTGTGGATTTATCTGCTACCAAGAGTTGAAATGCGGAGTTTTGTGTTGTAGCTACGGTGTACACCCAGTGCACATCTGTAGGCCTCTGCTAACCTGCTAGCTAATGTTACTGTGTTGAAATAGTTTTGCTAATCAGCTGCGGGCCCACTTTAACCTACAATTGTGTAGAATTATGCAGATTGTTTGTCGTCCTTACTATCATGAAAAGTGTGGAGATGGATTTATTTTTACAAATGGTAATTTTATGTCTGCAATCCACGGTAGTGCTCGGCTAACTTGGTATGTAATGTTATCGTTTTGGTAAGGGTTTACTATTCAGCTGTGGTCGATCTCAAGTGTCTTATATAATTATATAATTACAAGCTGTAATGTTATGGCCGCTATCGGTAGTCCACGACTAACTTGCTCAATAACTCTCTAATACCCCGGTAATGTCCAATCAGGAGTAAGCCTCTGTTCTCCGTTCATAGCTCGGGCGAAAATGTTCGGCTACACCCATTCCAGCAAAAGATGACTAACTTAGATGCACTACATGTCTTTTTCTTGAAGCTTTTTTAGGTTCAAAATAATCAACAGTGTACTTGTAAGAAAGCTACAAAATTAAAACGTACCACTGTGAAACGTTCTGCTCAAGTCGTGCTTGCGAAGGTGGTTCGGGTCGATCAGCTTGTTCTTCCAAACTTTAATTATCGGACTCGGGCTAGAGCTGGTATGGCAAAAACCAACGCCACTGTTACCATAGTTACAATAGTGTTTACAGAGCTGCCCAGGAAGACTCGGGAGCTGAAACTCGGTTATGGTAAGGGGTGTTAAATTTCCGACCCATGCTCTACACGATTGACCAGTCACAACAGACTAGGCCAGCTGACCAATCAGAGCAGACTGGGCTTTTTGGAAAGGGGGGCTTTAAAGAGACAGGAGTTAAATCAGAGTGTTTGAGCCAGAGGATGAAGAGAGGGGAAAAGAAATGTACAGTATGAGAAAAATAATGTGTTTTTTGAACATTAAAGCATGTAAACCTATTCTAGTAGACCCCCAAAATAAAATTATGAACCTGTAAATTAGCATAATATGGGCTCTTTAAGTATGACTTTAATTTGAGTTGCCCACATCACTTACACCCTATGAAAAAAACAGCATCATTTAAATCAAAGAAGTATTATTGTCTTATTTTGCTTTTCAAGTAAATCTAGCTGTTTAGATTCACTTGACTTTTTTAGGCTGTTTAGATGTTTTACTGGAAAGCAAGAACATGATTGAAATAATTTGCAGTGCATTAGTGAGGATCAGACTGTTGTTTAGTTTAACTATAAGTTTACCCTTCAAACTACATAAACCGTGTCATGTTGGAGTTCCCATACTTGACAATCATAGCCAATTGTCTCTACCTCTACTGATTGTCATTTCCACTAGTAAAAATCGCATTGATAAACTACATTGACAAGTGTAGATGTTTAATTGCTTTTTGGAAAACTATTGCGCTTTAAGCATAAGAAACTGTTTAAACAAAATAATGAAAACATTATTCAGTCTCAAAATCATTCTGAAAGGCATTCACTTAATAATTTTTCTTGTCCTGTTCTCTGTTTCTGCCAAAAACATATCTGTTTTGGGGCTGAATGCTTGCCTTTTGAGAACTACCGCAAAAACGTCCCATAGCTCATATGAAGTCTTGCTCGCTGCAGATCTTTACACACATTACAGTTGCAATAACCCTCTGTGTGTGTGTGTGTGTGTGTGTGTGTGTGTGTGTGTGTGCAGTGTTACATCTAGTCCATGTGATTTGTGTGCAGTGTGATGTCGCCGGGCTCTGATAACACAATGGACTGTCTGTTCACACACTACAGCTGTGTGTGTGTGTGTGTAATACACACTACTGTTTTATACCAGGACACAAGGATGGAATGTAATCCATTAAAGGGGATCTTGATTGTTGTAGCAACCATATTAAACATATGGCACTGATGTTTGTTGAATGTACCTGTCTTATTTATTAGTATTTGCTAAGGCAAGAATTGGTATTACTAATTACTGATTTGAACATATACTTAACCCTAATTATTAAACTTCAGCATTTACCTCGTCCTGCACTGATCATGCAGTTTGTGAAGAAGAGATTTGATATTACGATTTTCACCTGACAGATGATAAAACAGATGAAAAAAATCCAACAGACTTGTATTAAAAGGGGTCATGACATACTGTTTTTTAAAATAATTGTATTATCTTCCCTGAGGTCCACTTATAATGTTAGTAAAGTTTTTTTGCAACAAACAGTCATAATTTAGTCATATATAATAATTTTCCACCCTGTCTGGCTCTCTGTCTGAAACGCTTGTTTTTAAGCTGTCTGGCCCTTTAAGACTTCAGTGTAAACGCCCACTTTTGTGATTGGCTAACATCATGCAGCTTTTCCAATACATCCATATTTTAAATTCAATTTGAAGAAAAAGAACAAACTCCACACAACATTTTAAAACACAATTTCAGGATTAACACATAACGTACACCCAACACATTTAATCTGACTGAATCAAACTGTTCACTCAAGCACAGCATAAACTATCAAACAGTCATGACATACACAGGTGGCCAATAGTTTGGAATAATGTACAGATTTTGCTCTTATGGAAAGAAATTGGTACTTTTATTCACCAAAGTGGCATTCAACTGATCACAATGTATAGTCAGGACATAAATAACATGAACAATTACTATTACAATTTTTTTTTTTTAATTATTCTTAAACTACAACAAAGAGTTCTCATCAAATAATAATCCACATGCAGCAATGACAGCTTTGCAGATCCTTGGCATTCTAGCTGTCAGTTTGTCCAGATACTCTGGTGACATTTCACCCCACGCTTCCTGTAGCACTTGCCATAGATGTGGCTGTCTTGTTGGGCACTTCTCATGCACCTTACAGTCTAGCTGATCCCACAAAAGCTCAATGGAGTTAAGATCCATAACACTCTTTTTCAATTATCTGTTGTCCAATGTCTGTGTTTCTTTGCCCATTCTAACCTGTTCTGTTTCAAAAGTGGCTTTTTCTTTGCAATTCTTCCCATAAGGCCTGCACCCCTGAGTCTTCTTTTTACTGTTGTACATGAAACTGGTGTTGAGCGGGTAGAACTCAATTAAGCTGTTAGCTGAGGACATGTGAGGCATCTGTTTCTCAAACTAGAGACTCTAATGTACTTATCCTCTTGTTTAGTTGTACATCTGTGCCTTCCACATCTCTTTCTGTCCTTGTTAGATCCAGTTGTCCTTTGTCTTTGAAGACAGTAGTGTACAACTTTTGTATGAAATCTTCAGGGTTTTTTTTTGCAATTTCAAGCATTGTATAGCCTTCATTCCTCAAAACAATGATTGACTGAAGAGTTTCTAGAGAAACCAAACTGAGGTGAGCTTCCCTCCCTCTAGGACATACATATATACCAGGCGGTGTGTGAAAAAAGCTTGGAGGATCATCAGAGACTCCAGCCACCCGAGCCATGTGCTGCTCTCACTGCTACCATCAAGCAGGCAGTATCACAGCATCAGGATCCGCACCAGCTGACTCCATGACAGCTTCTTCCCCCAAGCAATCAGACTATTGAACTCTTGATCTCTCACGATCAATATACATCAACACTGCACTTTATTAATCTTACACTGGACTGTCATAAATTATATTCTCTCTTAACAACACACTGGCAACTGACTATCAACCGACAGCCTGAATGTCAATACAGCACAATACAACCTACTGCATATTTTATATATACTATTTTCTATTGTATACTGTGTATTCTGGGTATGTGTATTCTATATTGTGTGTATTGTATACTGTACATTGTATATTATTATTTGTATATTGTGTTGTGTGTAATTATGTGTATATTAGATATGTAAATCTGATGTTTATTGTAAATTGGTATTTGTCAATTTGACTGCTATGTTGCTCGGAACTGCACCCAGGACTTTCACCCACTGTTGCACTTGTGTATATGGTTGAGTGACAATAAAGGGATTTTATTGGATTGTGAAAGCTGTTTCTTTTTTGCCATTTTTGACCTAATATTGACCTTAAGCCAGTCTATTGCATTCTTTGGCAACTCAAAAACAAACACAAAGACAATGTTAAGCTTCATTTAACAAACCAAATAGCTTTCAACTGTTTGATATAATGGCAAGTGATTTTCTTGTACCAAATTAGAAATTTAGCATGATTATTCAAGGATAAGCCATCACTCCAGATGGCTGCTGGAAATGGGGCTAGATAAGTCTAGATTTGATCAAAAATAGTGATGGTGACGTTTTTACATCAGTACTGTCCTGACTATACTTTGTGATCAGTTGAATGCCACTTTGGTGAATTAAAGTACCAATTTCCTTCCGAAACAGCAACATCTGTACATTATTCCAAACTTTTGGCCACCAGTGTATGACATTTTCGTGAATGGAATTGGTTACTTACGAATTTTCGTCCAATAGTCCAATTCTATCTGTCCCATCTTTCAATAAAAGTTCCTTTGCCAAGCTTGAATCATATTGTGACAGTTTCACAAGCAATCCAGGCTGAAGTCTTCTGAATACACAAACGTAATACAATCTACGGTGATGTTGGGTGCTTCAACCGGCTTTAACAGGCCACAGCAGAGACGCTTGTCTTCACATCTCACATTTTCCAGGTTTGTTTACACACAGGACTGCATGTGTTTCTCCCAGTCAGTAGCAGCAGCAGAATGAGATGTGTTTTTAAAAGTTGCGCTTGTCCCACTCTCAAAACGTTGCAGGAAATGCATCAAAACAATCAGAGATGTCCATGTAGTGCGTTTACAAAAGATAAACAGTTAAAATTAGCAAAACAGTCCAGGATGCCATCCAAACAGCACAACAGCAAGACAGCACAGCTGAATGAAACACAATCCTTTTTAGAGTTATAACTTGACGTCGCATCTTTAAAAGCGATGCAAGATGTAAGAGAACAGTCAAAGCTGTGCACTTTCATGTAGAAAAACATTTAAATCCAGACAGGCACATTAAAGTGTCCACTTAGGATGAATCTCCCATGACAGGCCTGTCTCTCCTCAACACCCGTGTGACTGACTAAGCTCCAGTGGGCAGGGCCAAGGGTACAATGAAGAAAAATAGGCGGTGCTGTCTTGCTGAAGAGGCAGTCATATGCAGATGTATTTGGTCCTTGTGATGTCACAAGTTCCACAAATTCCAAACGAGCCGTTTTTGTAGCTTGATTTAAATTAATGCTCATTTTATATTGAGGAAGTTTTAAGTTCTGAAACTTACAGTATGTTTTTATAGTAAAATTAGCTCTTATATGTCAAAAGATCAAGGAAAATGTTATTCCTCATGCCATGACCCCTTTAAAGGAGGGACCTAGAGACCAGAATATCATTGAGACTTGGATATGGATGCTCTTTTTATTTGGACCAGGAAGCAAACAGTCTTTTTAAATATTAACAACCAATTACAGACCAAACATGCTGTAAACCACAATATTTAATGTGTTTCCAGACCTTTCAAGCTCCTGTCAATCAAGTATTCCCTGCTGAAGATGATGTCAACAAACACGTGGAAGACAACTGTAAGTGTCATTACATGTGAGTTGGATAAAATATAGTATACTGGATAAAATCACATCACTAACTGTTGAGTGTAATAATTTCATATGTGTGTTACAGGCTCACTGATGTACTTGAATGAAGCCACGCTTCTTAATAACGTGCGTGTGCGCTATAGTAAAGATAAGATTTATGTAAGTATTCTCTTTGCCTATCACTCTCATTCAGTCTGGATGTTAGTAGTGCATGTTGTCATGAGGACACTATGCTATACACAATTTTCCTGACTAACCACTGCGTGGCCCCATGATGATTATAATTGTCACTGGACTGTTATCTGGTTCCGGTCTCTATAAGAAGCAATGTAAAAATGACCGAAACGAGTGATCCAGATAGAGAACAACAAAATTTTAAGTGTTAGTTGGAGTAACTTAAACTTCAAGGAGTTCAGACTCAATTTTTGATGTTGTTAACAACTCGAAGTAGATGATGATATCAATGGAACTAACCTTGAGCCGTAGCTTCATGTCATCAAGTGAGACACTACCAAAAGACGGTCATCACGGCACTGTGGAGCCACAGTTTTTTTTGTTTTGTTTTTTTTTTTTTTTGCCAATTTTTAGAAATGTAATAAGATAAACATTACATTATCCATCCAAAACATATGTTGGTGCGAGTGAAAACACTGGAGACCGGAAAACGAAAACAGACTAATAATAAAAACTGCATTTATTGGTCACATTTCTGCTGCTAATCTGTTGTGTTGTAGACATTTGTGGCCAACATCCTTATCGCCGTGAACCCGTATTTTGAGATTTCCAAGCTGTATTCTCCAGACACCATTAAACAGTACCAGGGCCGATCACTGGGCACTCTACCACCACACGTATATGCAATTGGTAAGTGTCAACTCAACAAGAACTATCTTTCTCAGGTTACGAGCAGAGGCATCGGCTGGATTTGCTGTTTGGGTGGGCCTCCATAAATGGGTGGGCAAGCAGGCAAATATAAGGTCAATTAGCATCTCTGTGATATTTGATATTAATGCTAAATTTAATTGATTGTACTTTGAAATATAATGTAGCTTTCAGAACTCAAAATGTATTCCCCATTCAAAAAGCAGCATTTATTAAAACTAACCTGCATATCGACTCGTTTTGAACATTTTCACATCAGTCAGATGAATACATGCACATAACCACCCACATTTACACATCAACTACGCCTGTTAGGGGTTCAACAACTTGCCCCGTCCAGTCACAGTGAGGTCTGTAATAAGGAGTAAGTAGGATAAGTTAATGCAGTATGAACTAACAATGAACATTTGTGTTTTAATCAATAGCAATAACCAAGGTTAATAAATTATGTTTAAAAATATTGTTCGTTGCTAGTCATTAGCATTAACTAATGTTGACAAATGGAACCTTATTGTAAAGAGATTTTTTTAACAAGATCCCTTATCATTACAGTCTGAACTTAACAGTTTGAGCAGCACATTTTAGCACAGATTGTTTTGTGAATTTAGCTTTGCAAAGAGGCTGTTATTGAAGGATCCGTCAGTTTAAAGTTTTATTTGACATTGTAGAAAATTTCCAGGTCATGTGCTTTTGTAATTTAGTTTGATTCTAAACATTGCCTACTGAAAAATAAATGATTATTCATATGCAGTTTATTTATTTTCTGACATAGTATCACTGTCCATTTCCTGTATGCTTTAAGCACTTTGTAAACTCTATTTAGTATTTTACAAATAAAACATATTAGTAGTATTATTAAACACTTTATGTTTAATAAATGCACTGTACCCAAAATTGAAAGGATTCACCCAAAAATGAAAATTATGTAATTATTCACCTCTGTGTTGTTAACCAGAGAACTGAAATGACTAAACATGTCTGAAGAGTTTGTAGTCTAAGAATTGATGCATTTCTATGCCCAGCTTTATTTTTTAGAAAGTTTTTGGACTGGTGCCAGTTCACAGTGGACAGAGTTACCAAATATTTTCGCAATGACATAAATAGAAAGTAAGCGATCGATAGAATGTACCGTCGCTCGTCACTGCTGGTTAGGACAAAAACTCTGATTAACATAGAAAAGTTACCTTTTATTGCGTGTCGTTTGGCGTCAGTTTTGGACACGGTGTGATTTTGACTGCCTGTAGCCTCTATGTTTCTGTTTGATTTCAGAGCACTTCGTAATAAGGCTGGACATAGAAATGCATCAATTCTTCAACTACAAACTCTTCAGACATGTTTAGTAAGTTCTGTTCTCTGTTTTGTGTGCAGCTGTGTTGTGTCAAGTTTTCACTTGAACGCCCCAATGTTGCGAGGGTGCTGCGTGAACTGTTGCTTTCGTGCCCTATCATGAACGCGCACAGGAGATCAACGGTCAATGAACATTTTCACTAAATAATACATTCTATATTTTTTTTTCCCTCACCAAACCATATCGTATGCTTTCATAATAACCATGAGACTCATGGAATAATTTATTAGACTTCTGAAATTATACTGTTGCATTCTTTTTTTGGGGGGGGGGGGGGGGATTTTTCCCTGTTTCTCCCAATTTGGAATGCCCAGTTCCCAATGTGCTTTTTAAGTCCTTGTGGTTGCGTATTTATTCGCCTCAGTCCGGGTGGCAGGGGACGAATCCCAGTTGCCTCTGCGTCTGAGACCATCAACCCACGCATCTTATCACGTAGCTTGTTGAGTGCGTTGCCACGGAGACATAGCGCTTGTGGAGGTTTCACGCCATCCACCGCGGCAACCATGCTCAACTCCCCACGCGCCCCACTGAGAACGTACCACATTATAGCAACCACGAGGAGCACATGGGGTAGAGTTACCCCATGTGACTCTACCCTCCCTAGCAACCGGGCCAATTTGGTTGCTTAGGAGACCTGGCTGGAGTCACTCAGCACGCCCTGGGATTCGAACTAGCGAACTCCAGGGGTGGTAGCCAGCGTCTTTACCACTGAGCTACCCAGGCCCCACCTGTTGCATTCTTTTGAAGTTTGAAGATGTAGTCACCATATATTGCCATTGAATGACATCACTGAGCACAAATTATTTTCTAAATTTCTCCCTTTGTGTTAAAAAAGAAAGAAAGTCATATAGGGTTAAATCAACACAGGGATGAGTAAACAATGTCTGAATTCTAATTTTTGGGTGAACTGTGCCTTTAATATGCAGAGTCAACTATAAGTAAAATATTTACAAGATGATTTCCTCTAAAAGAATAACACTTTGGCTCGGTGGCGCTGTCAAAACATTCCTGGGTTTGTTTGAGCATCCCAACCATCCTGACACAACAACATTGGCTAAACTACTGTATTGATTTGAGCTTTATTTTTGCAATTCTGTTTGGGGCTAGTTGCTCAGAAATTACACACTTCAGCTAAGTGCTAAAAAGGATCTTTGGTATGGCTCCTAAACTGAAGAATGATATTATATAAAACTGATGCACAAGTAGAATGTTTATTAGTCTGGGATTGACTGTGATTTGTGTTTGTTGTGTTTAGCGGATAAAGCCTATCGTGATATGAAAGTGTTGAAGATGAGTCAGTCCATCATTGTGTCGGGAGAGTCCGGAGCAGGAAAAACTGAAAACACCAAGTTTGTTCTAAGGTACTGAGAGAGCTCATTTACATATCAGTCAGAGAATAGGAAGAATACATAAATATTAGGGCTGTGAATTAAAATATTTTAACTAATTTATCGCAGTTTTCTGTGATTAATCATAGTAATCAATCAAATGTAATCAATATTAAAATAAACATAAAAATCTAATCAGAAATATATTTACTGTATACTTTGTCTCAAAGAACTTGCAAGAAATTGGTTAGTCATAATTTATTTTGATTATTTAAATATAAACGTTAAAATTGTCTTTTTTTTTTTTTTTTTTTTCGGTTAATTAGACAATTCATTGAGTTATACAGCCAACTGTTAATCGCAGAAATTAACTTGTTAAATGTCCTAACCCTAATAAATATATATTCTAATGTAAATATATCATTTTCATTTTATTATGTTGTATTAAAGAAAAATAATTAATAATAAAAGTATTTTATGCTTTGCTCTCACAGGTACCTAACTACATCTTATGGCACAGGTCAAGACATTGATGAAAGAATAGTTGAAGGTACGTTTGAATGTACTGTACTGTTACTAATCTAAATTCTGAGTTCAAATAAAGATGACTAAGAAAATGTAAGACCATGTTTACTTGTCCTTACTCAATCCTAGCAAACCCACTGCTCGAGGCATTTGGAAATGCCAAAACTGTCCGAAATAACAACAGCAGTCGCTTTGGGAAGTTTGTGGAGATTCACTTTAATGAAAAGGTGCGCCTAGCACAAAAATCCTGAATTCAATAAGACAAAAATAAACTCAATGTAATTTTACTAAAACAGCAACACTCTATACTAGTTAATCACTATTTAGTGTATTTTGTGTACTTTAGTTGTACGTTAAATGCCAAAAAGCACATCATGTTTGAAAACAGGGTATCTGCAGGTCCTTAAAAGATATTAAAATGTCTTCTATTCACTTTGCAAGCGTTTGATACATTGATTGCTATTTTTATCGGTTTTCCTATTATATCCTGTTCCTATTATTGCATGTTCATTTGTAATGCATGTGCTGGTTTGTTTTGCAGAATGCAGTAGTAGGTGGTTTTGTGTCGCATTATCTGTTGGAGAAGTCTCGTATCTGCACACAAGGTCAGGATGAGAGGAACTATCACATATTTTACAGGCTGTGCGCTGGAGCTTCTGAAGATATCCAGCAGAAGTTCCACCTCACCTCGCCAGACTGTTTCAGGGTGAGTGAATTACACAGCACACAGTTCACACTCCAGCCTGACAAATACAATACACTTATATTACAATTTAACACCTTTAAATCACCAGTAGGTAACTCAAGCATATCTATAAACACTTTCACAAGCAACACTTGTTTTGACATCTGGCTATCTGAACAGATTTTTTAAATACATCCCACTTATTTAGGATACAACAGTATGGTTCCAGGTGAACTAATCCTTTAATTATGATTTTTTGGTAAAAATCTCATTCATTTTCTTGTTAGCAATAATGTCTAAATCTTTAAAATAGATCTACCATGAGGTCAAAGATTGTTAACATTTACATTTAGTCATTTAACAGACACTTTTATAGACACTTTTACACTTCTTTTAAGCAAATAGTACAGGAAGTGTCATTATACTTGTGGACTGGTTAGTTCACCCAAAAATGAAAATTCTCATGATTTACTCACCTTTAACCCATCCCAGATGTGTATTACTTTCCTTCTTCAGCAGAACCAAAGTGAAGATTTTTATAAGCACAATTTCAGCTCTTTTTGTCCATACAATGCAAGTAAACAGGTACCATTAGACTGCTGGCTATTTAAACAGTCCAAAAGGCATATTTAGGCTGCATAAAAGTAATCCACACATCTCCAGTTGATCAATGAATGTCTGCTGAAGCAAATTGATAAATCCGTGTAAAAAATAAATTGATAATTCAAACTTTATTAACTTAAAAAAAAAATTGCTTCCTGCCTGCAGTCGACGCATCAGCGATGTAAGAGCAATGGCGCGTTCACGCAAGGAGTCGGAAGTGTGCGCTTTGTATATAACAGAGGAACGAACATCACACGAGAGTTGGGTCATTTCAAACAGCAATACATTGCTGGCAAGAAGCAAAGATTTAAAGTTAAAAATGTTTTAATTATCGATTTCTTTCTTACATCAACCTACCAGTTTGCATCAGAAGACATTAATTGATCGACTGGAGTCATGTGGATTACTTTTATGCTGCCTAAATATGACTTTTGGACTGTCAAATAGCCACAGTCTAATAGTACCTGTTTACTTGCATTGTGTGGACAAAAAGAGCAGAAATGTGCTTATAAAAATCTTCACTTCGGTTCTACTGAAGAAGGAAAGTCATACACATCTGGGATGGCTTAAAGGTAAGTAAATCATGAGAGCATTTTCATTTTTGGGTGAACTAACCTTTTAAGTGCTCGTGGAAGATCTATCTTCAGCCTGTTAAAGGGTTACTCACTGTCGTGCCATCCCAGGTGTGTATGACTTTCTTTCTTCAGCAAAACACATTTGAAGAAAAATAGAAAAAATATCTTGGCTCACTTGGTCCTTAAAAAGTGGATGGTGATCAGACCTTTGAAGCTCCAAAAAGAACAGACAGTCAGTGTAAACATCATCCATACGACTCCACAGGTTAAATTAATGTCTTCTAAAGCGAAACGATCGCTTTTGGTGTGAAAAAGATCAATATTTATGTACTTTTTAACTGTAAATAATCGCTTCCAGTCAGCAGCAGTACACGCGTGCGATGTAATCGCTTTGGCACTTTCACGCGTTCCATTAATTCTTAGATGTGCATGAAGGGGTAGATATTAATAATGATAGATGTGAGATTATATATATATATATATATATATATATATATATATATATACATATATATATACATATATATATACATACACATATATATATATATATATATATATATATATATATATATATATATATATACATATATATATATACATATATATATATATATATATATATATATATATATATATATATATATATATATATATATATATACATATTGAGTCCAATTAAATTAGTGTTAATGTCCTAGGGTATGGAGTTGTTAGCATTTCAGCAGTCTGATGGCCTGAGGGAAAAAGCTGTCCCGTAGCCTGCTGGTGCGGGCTCTGATGCTGCAGTACCGTCTGCCAGATGGTAGCAGTGAGAGCAGTCCATGGCTTGGAAGGCTGGAGTCTCGGATGATCCTCTGTGCTTTCCTTATACATCGCCTCGTATAGATGTCCTGGAGGGAAGCTCACCTCCAATGATGTGCTGGGATGTGCGTTCTACCCTCTGCAGCACTTTGCGGTTGAGAGCAGTACTGTTCCTGTACTAGACGGTAATGCAGCCAGTCAAAATGCTCTCCACTGTGCACGTGTTGAACGATCTAAGGATGTTGTGACTCATCCCAAACTTCCTCAGTTGTCTCAGGAAGAAGAGCCGCTGATGCGCCTTCTTCACTATGGCCTCTGTGTGGACGGACCATGTGAAGTTGTCAGAGATGTGAACTCAATAGTGATGGGGCTGTGTTCTTTGTCCAGTCTCCTGAAGTCCACCACAAGCTCCTTGGTCTTGTTGACATTGAGAGAGAGGTTGTTCTCCTGGCACCAGGGTGTTAGGGAACGCACCTCTTCTCTATAGGCCATCTCTTCGTCATCTGTGATCAGGCCTACCACTGTCGTGTCATCTGCATACTTGATGTTGAAGTTGGAGCTGTGTGTGGCCACACAGTTATGGGTGTAGAGAGAGTACAGGAGTGGGATGAGAACGCAGCCCTACGGAGCTCCAGTGTTGTGGGTAGAGATGTTGTTGCCCATTCTGACCATGTGGCATCTGCCTGACAGGAAGTCCAGGATCCAGCTGCACAGCAAGCTGTTTAAGCCCAGAGCTTAATGTCAAGCTTGGAGGGCACTATGGTGTTGAATGCTGAGCTGTAGTCTACAAACAGCATTCTCACATAAGTGTTCTTTTTTTCCAGGTGGGAGAAAGCAGTGTGTATTGTAGATGCAATGGCATCATCAGTGGAGTGGTTGTTGCGGTAAGCAATGGAGGCAGCACAGAGCAGATGTAATCTCTGATTAGTCTCTCAAAGCATTTGCTGATTATGGGAGTCAGAGCAACAGGACACCAGTCATTTAAGCAGGTGATTTTAGTTTGCTTCGGTATAGGCACAATGGTGGATGGTTTTGAAGCATGAGGGAACTATAGACAGGGAGAGGGAGAAGTTGAAAATGTCCATAAAAACAACCACTAGTTGGCCTGTGCATGCTCTAAGGACGCGACCCAGCATGCCGTCTGGACCCGTGGCTTTGTGAATGTTCACCCGTTTGAGAGATCGATTTACATCCACTACAGAGACAGTAAGTGAACAAACTTACACAAACCGGTGTTAAGCTCGTCCAGAAGAGAGGCGGCAGCGGACATGCCAATGCGAATATGTCACATGAGAGACAGTGTGAGCTCCTCCCTCTTGTGAATGCGTATACTGCTGCTGACCGGAAGCGATGATTTATAGTTAAAAAGTACTTAAATATCTATCTTTGACACATCAAAAGCGATTGTTTTGCTTTAGAAGGCATTCATTTAACCAATGGAGTTACGGATAACATTTATGCTGACTGACTGTTCTTTTTTTGGAGCTTCAAAGGTCATTTCACCATCCACTTGCATTTTCTGTTTTACTTCAGTTGTGTTCTGCTGAAGAAAGAAAGTCATATACATCTGGGATGGCATGAGGGTGAGTAAATGATGAGAGAATTTTCATTTTTGAGTGAACTAACCCTGATTCTGTAGAAGCCAATAACCATACAAGTGTGATGTGTGTGATTGTTTAATTAGTTAATTTATTTATTAAATTTAATTCCCAGTGAAGAATTACACTTACCATAATCCTGAATAGAGATCCACCAATCAGAGAAATAGCTGCAAAATCATGGCTTAAGAGTTTAGCAGCGACCATTCACTCCCATGAATCTTTGAGAATGACGTACTGTAATCAGGAGTTGGTCTCCCTACACTCTCAAACTGCTTATATATTTGCATATATCTGAATATTTTTCAATGTTATAATCAATATCTATGGCCCTATTTTATTTCAATTTGCAAGTATGCAGTAAGTCTAGGCGCAAGTGGATTGGCAAAATCGTGCTCACACAGCGCTAATTGGATGGGTCAAGCGCAGTTTAATTCTGAGGTTTTCTCTGGTTATTGCACCTTCCTAGTCATATTATATATTCCATTCACTGTCAAGCAATGTTGACATAAATGAAGACAACTGCGCATCTCTGGGGGTCTTCGCGTCGGGAAAAACACCACTTAGCAAACAGACGCCACTTCAAGGCATACAGGCGCCTCGTAGAGGGAGCCCTAGCCTGAGTGATCGTGTCTACCACCACGGGTGGTAGGCCACTTAGGTCTTCCACGTCCCGTCCAAGGGCCAGACGTGGAGATTCCAGAGGTCTGGTCACGTGTGCCAGATGGTGCCCCGTCCCTGAGA
Organism: Myxocyprinus asiaticus; assembly: GCF_019703515.2. Classification (NCBI taxonomy): domain Eukaryota; kingdom Metazoa; phylum Chordata; class Actinopteri; order Cypriniformes; family Catostomidae; genus Myxocyprinus; species Myxocyprinus asiaticus. The sequence goes on along the minus strand of NC_059362.1, from coordinate 5,557,690 downwards.
AAGAAGGTCCTTCCTCAGGGGAATTCGCCAGGGAGGGGCTGTCGCAAGGAGCGTAAGGTCCGAGAACCACGTCTGGGTGGGCCAGTAGGGTGCTACTAGGACGACCTGCTCCTTGTCCTCCTGACCTTGCACAGGGTCTGTGCAAGTAGGCTCACTGGGGGAAACGCGTATTTGCGTAATCCCGGGGGCCAGCTGTGTGCCAGCGCATCTATACCGAGGGGTGCCTTGGTCAGGGCGTACCAAAGGGCAGTGGGAGGATTCCCAGGAAGCAAACTGGTCTACCTGTGCTCGACTGAATTGACTCCAAATAAGCTGGACCACCTGGGGGTGGAGTCTCCACTCTCCCCTGAGCGTAACCTGTCGTGACAGCGCGTCCACTGCGGTGTTGAGGTCGCCTGGGATGTGAGTGGCTCGTAGCGACTTGAGGAGATGGCAGGCGAGTTGTGACATGCAATGGGAGCGTAGACCACCTTGATGGTTGATGTACACTACCATTGCCGTGTTGTCTGTCCGGACCAACACGTGCTTGCCCTGGATCAACGACCAGAACCTCTGCAGGGCGAGCAGTACTGCCAACAACTCGAGGCAGTTGATGTGCCAACGCAGCTGCGGGCCAGACCAGGAGCCGGCGGCTGTGTGCCCGTTGCATACGGTGCCCCAGCCCGTCTTGGAAGTGTCCATCATAACCACAACACACCTGGAGACCTGCTCTAGGGGAACCCCTGCCCGTAGAAATGCAAGGTTGGTCCAAGGGCTGAAGAGGCAGAGACAGATCGGCGTGATGACCACTCGATGTGTCCCGCGGTGCCATGCCCATCTCGGGACTCAAGTCTGAAGCCAGTGCTGAAGTGGTCTCATTTGCATCAACCCGAGTGGTGTGGCAACTGCTGAGGATGCCATATGCCCCAGGAGCCTCTGAAAAAGTTTCAGTGGAACCACTGTCTTTTGTCTGAACGTCTTCAGAAGTTCAGCACCGACTGTGCGTGCTCGTTTGTGAGGCGCGCCGTCATCGAGACTGAGTCCAACTCCAAGCCGAGAAAAGAGATGCTCTGAACCAGGGAGAGCTTGCTCTTTTCCCAGTTGACCCTAAGCCCCAGTCGGCTGAGGTGCGTGAGCACCAGGTCCCTGTGCGCACACAACACATCACGAGAGTGAGCTAGGTTTAGCCAGTCGTCGAGATAATTGAGGATGCGGATGGCTACTTCCCTTAGCGGGGCAAGGGCTGCCTCTGCGACCTTCATGAAGACACGAGGGGACAAGGACAGGCCAAAGGGGAGGACCTTGTACTGGTACGCCCGGCCCTCGAAAGCAAACCGCAGGAAGGGTCTGTGTCGAGGTAAGATCGATACGTGGAAGTACGCGTCCTTCAGGTCTACCGCTGCGAACCAATCTTGATGCCGTACACTCGCTAAAATGCGTTTTTGCGTCAGCATCTTGAACGGGAGTGCAAGGCCTGGTTCAGTACTCGCAGGTCCAAGATTGGCCGCAACCCACTGCCTTTCTTCGGTACAATGAAGTAGGCGCTGTAAAACCCTTTCTTCATCTTGGCCGGAGGGACAGGCTCTATCGCACCCTTCCGTAGATGGGTAGCGATCTCCGCACGCAAGGTAGCGGCGTTCTCGCCCTTCACCGAGGTGAATTGGACGCCACTGAACCTGGGCGGGCGCCTGGCGAACTGAATCGCGTAGCCGAGTCGGACGGTCCGGGTCAGCCATCGTGACGGGTTGGAAAGCACGAGCCACGCGTCCAAACTCTGGGCGAAGGAGACCAAAGGGATAATCACGTGGAGCACTTACCTGGCTCCTGACACCCACCATAAGATTGGTCGAGGAGGGGGGAGGAGGAACATCGTCTCTGCAGTCCGTCGGAACCAACCCGGTGTGGGCATGTTTGTGCCACAGCTGGGCACAGGGGCGGGGGTCCGCCACTGGAGTGCCAAACCTGCCAAAATGGGACAGTGGACGGGGTCGTGACGATGGCTGTGCACACTTGACATGTGACCCAGAGAACAAGGAAACCACTCTTGAAGTTTTGGGTACCGCGGCCTCTTGGGCATGTGGCGAAAAATGTGTTCCACTCTAGCCCGACGCTCACGGCTGCCTGGGAAAGCATGTCCGTCATCTCCGCGTTGGCCTGAGACTGGGCAACCACACCCAAAAGGGGAAGCCCAGCCGAAGCCTCCGCGTCAGAGTGGATGAGCCCGCCCTCCGATGCTGCGCTCGATAGCTCATCGTCTTCCCGGGCCCTGAATAAGAGGTCAAACTCGTCCTGAGACGAGCCGGCGGTCTCATCCGAGAGCCCGACCGGGGCAAGCGAGCATGCTGAGGAATGGGATGTCTGTGGGGGGTTACCCAGCTGAGGTGGTCCCATTGGAGTCCCCAAATCGCCCCCAGTGCTAACCGACGCGGCCTCAAACCCGTAGGTTCAGCTCAATGAATAGAACCGCTCAGCTCCGAAGAGAAAATCTGAATGAGTGGTTGCATACCAGCTCCTTTTATACCCATATGTCCGGGGGAGTGGCATGCAAATTCCATTCGCCAATTCCCACTGGCCTTTTTTCAAAAAGTAGTGAGTGAGAATCAAATGTATTATTTTTTTGTTATTAACATTTTTTATTGATTCCAAGATTATTGATTATTTTATTGATTTACAAAATTATGCATTAGGAATCAACTTATAACCCTTTATAACCCCCCTGCACAAATATAAAATAACTAAATACCCACATATAAACAGACACCAGCAGTGACGGTTCATCCTATCAATGGCTTGTTTTCTATTTTTGGCATTGCGCAGGTATCCGTCCACTGTGAACTGGCACCGGTCCAAAAACTTTCAAAAAAATTAGGCTGGACATAGAAATGCATCAATTCTTTGACTACAAACTGTTAAGACATGTTAAATAAGTTCTGTTCTCTGTTTTGTGTACAGCTGTGTTGTGTTTTGTTGTCACTATTGCTGTGGAGGATCTGTTTTTAGATAAACAATACAAGTTTTTGCTGGAACGCCCCAATGTCGTGAGGGGGCTGCATGAACTGTTGCTCTCGTCCCCTATCATGAACACGCACAGGAGATCAACAGTTCTTACCAAACCTTATCGTATGCTTTCATAACTATCATGAGTCTCATGAAATAATTTATTAGACCTTTGATTTATACTTTTGCCTTCTTTTGAAGCTTGTAGAAGTAGTCACCATAAACCGTCATTGGATGACATCACTGAGCACAACATTTTTTCAAAATTTCTCCCTTTGTGTTTGGAAAAAGAAAATAAATCATATAGGGTTATAACAACACAGGGGTGAGTAAACAATGACTGATTTTTCATTTTTGGGTGAATTAACCCTTTAAAGCTTGGTAAAAACATGTTTCTAAACCATTCTAAATCTTATAATGTTCATCTTATAATTTGTCTTTTCAATCTAGTATCTAAGTCGAGGATGCACTCGGTACTTTTCTACCAAGGATTCAGACAAAAACATACTTCAGAACCGCAAGAGTCCAGAGGTAATACATTTATTTCTAATTCATTCTGTGCAGAATTTGTCTCAACAGGTACTTCAGGCAGAACTCTCAATCAGTGTAGGTCAGTTTGGATGGGAAACTATCAATACACCTGAAAGACTGCCATGTCAGTGTGTAAAGCCAGTGCATTGTTAATGCAGTTTAATATGCAGACTTCAAGTTCCTTTGTAGTTCCTCAAATCTACTTGTATTATAGATTTTTACACAGCACATTCTTAATTATCATTAACTTACATGAAAAAACATTTTAATCCACAAAGTTTAGATACCAAAGAATGTATTAAATTAATTTAGAAAGAGATAATGTACAGTCAGAAAATAAACACAGAGGATGATCAGGGGAGTGGTCTTGAATCACCCTTAAGTGGTTTATTTTGCAATAATGATGGACTGTATTATGCTTATTACATAAATAATTACTAAATACATTAATACACTGAGCTGAAATCAATTTATTATGTGAGAAGAAAGAGAGCGTGGATTGTCCAGGAACACTGAACTCAACCTTCACTTTGTTTCGGAGTGCTGATCAACCTGGAAGTGTTTATTTTGCGATAATGACTTTCTGACATTCTGATAAAGTGCTGCTTTGGACAACAGTCATTATTTTTAAATATTTGTCCGCTGAATGCTGCAATTGACTAATCTGAATTAAGTATTCTAGAGAGCCATGTTCAATCTCAGCAGTGTGCTGACATTGAATCAGAATCAGAATGAGCTTTATTGCCATGTATGCTTCCACATATACAAGGAATTTTTCTTTGTGACAGAAGCTCACAGTGCACAAATAATACAACAACAAGACAGAGATAATAAAAGAAAAATAGAATAAAAATAAAAAGCAAATAGAAATATAGGTATATATAGAGCCCGACTGATATGGGATTTTTGAGAGGGAAAATTCATCGATTACCGATATGATGGCAATATAGTTCATTTTTGAGCTGGAATGAAAATAGACCTTTTCTATGTGGATTATGCACCGATTTTGACTATGCAAAGGTTCTCAGAAGGCTTCTTTTTTTAAACAAATATTTTTTATCAAACAATATTTGACATTATTATTATACATTGTCAACAAATTCTAAAAATGAACACAATAAATAGCTAAATAAACATCAGTACTGTACGTTCAGTATCAGTCAGTTGCTGACCATTTAAATAAAGGATCAATTAAAATGCTATATCTAAATAAAAATCAGTACTGTATGTTTAGTATCAGTCAATGGCTGACCATTTAAATAAAGAATACATTTAAATTATAGCTAAATAAAAATCAGTACTGTATGTTTAGTATGGCTGACCATTTAAACTAAGAATAAATTCAAAAAATAAATAGCTAAATAAACATCAGTACTGTTTAGTATCAGTCAATTGCTGACTATTTTAATACTGCCAGTCAGTTAGGGGCAGGTTGTAAAACAAAAAGCATTTACACCTGCCGAGTCAAGAAATAAACAGCAGCAGCGGTGTTACACCGTATTCTGCTATACAAGTTCAGGGGAAACTTTCAACGGTGGAAAACCAGACATTTAAATATTACATTTTGTAAATGCAATGACTGGAATTGTTCGGTTGAAGGGGGTACAAAACTGCGAATCCTGAACAAAACATTTTGGTGAATACTTGTTTACACATTAGCTTCCACTCAGCTGACAAGCTGTGAAAGTAGCTACGTGGTTAGCTAGTTAGCTGTAAGCTCATTGTCATGGAGAGTAAAAGATGGACGTTGTTTATTTACTTTCCAGCATTGCGTCTCACCAACTAGGTAACAACGTAGCTTGAAATCAACGCTCAACAGACACAATCTACCACCGCACTGTTGTCTGCTGAGCTGCAAAAAGATGCTCTTATGTTTACCTTTCAATCTGCTACATTACTGACTGCACTGACAAACTATAGCTGGCTAAGAGCAAACAGATGTGATAAACATGAGTGACGGTTGTCAGGGACAGGGTTAACGTTATATTAGTTATATTGAAAAGGGAAAATGATGGGGTCATTGTTTATTAACTTTCCAGTATATATTTCACAAACTAGTTAACAAGTTACCGTGAAGACACCGCTTAACTCTGCACTGTCTGCAGAACCACCGTCAGCTCAGCTCTGTATACAATGGAGTCGGAGCATGCTCTGCTGGACAAACTACGTTATGACACCAATTCTAAATTTCTGCATTATATGTTCTGAAAAAAAACGTTTTCATATCTGCGCATATTGGAAAACATATACGCCGATACGATACATCTGTGAAAGGCTAATATCGGCCGACTGATAAATTGGTCGGGCACTAGTATATATAGAAATACACAATAACACAAAAATATACATATAGTATGTATGAATACAAATCTGTTCTATACAATGCAAGGGAATGTAATTGGGGGCAGTTTTATCTGTTCGTGAGATGGATAGCCTGAGGAAAAAAACTGTTCTTGTGCCTGATGGTTCTGGTGCTCAGTGCTCTGTAGCGTCGGCCAGAAGGCAACAGTTCAAAAAGGTAGTGGACTGGGTGAGTGGGGTCCAGAGTGATTTTACCAGCCTTTTTCCTCAGTCTGGAAGTGTACAGTTCTTGAAGGGAGGGCAAGGGGCAACCAATAATCCGCTCAGCAGTACGAACTGTCCTTTGTAGTCTTCTGATATCCAATTTCGTAGCTGAACCAAACCAGACAGTTATTGAAGTGCAGAGGACAGACTCAGTGACTGCTGAGTAGAACTGGATTAGCTGCGCCTGTGGCAGGTTGAACTTCCTCAACTGGTGAAGGAAGTACAACCTCTGCTGGGCCTTTTTCACAATGGAGTCAGGGTCTCCCACTTCATGTCCTGTGAGAAAAAAATGAGACGCAAGCAAGGGAAGCGAGGCGGCGCACTGGTCAAGCTCCGACAGCGTGGCTTTCGAACAGCACTGCCAAGTATTCATCTAGCGAATCTCCGCTCTCTTTCTAACAAAATGGATCTCCTCACCCATACAAACAAGGACTTTTCAAACTCTGCTGCCTTGTGCTTCACAGAAACCTGGCTGAGTAAGGATGTGCAATACACAGCTTAGTCTGTTTATATTTATCCAACATATCCTACTTCTTCTGCCATTACATTCCCTTGCATTATCTATATATAATAGATTTGCATTTGTACATATATATATATACAGTACTGTGCAAAAATTTTAGGCACTTGTGAAAAATATTGCATAGTGAGGATGTCTTCAAAAGTCCAGTAAACATGAAAAAAAGCTAAACCAATATTCGGTGTGACCACCTTTGCATTTAAAACAGCACCAATTCTCCTAAGTACACCTGGACACAGTTTTTCTTGGTTGTTGGCAGATAGGATGTTCCAAGCTTCTTGGAGAATTTGCCATATTTCTTCTATCTATTTAGGCTGTCTCAATTGCTTCTGTCTCTTTATGTAATCTCAGACTGACACAATGTTCAGTGGGGGGCTTTGTGGGGGCCATGACATCTGTTGCAGGGCTCCCTGTTCTTCTATTCTAATCTTTTCTGTTTGCAAAAGTAATGTTTGGGAGTCTAACATTTATATTTCCTATTGACACACTAAAGCTGAAGATCTTATGTGCTTAAGACTTTTGCACAGTACTGTATAGATAGATAGATAGATAGACAGATAGACAGATATTGTCTTATTGTGAATTTCTATATATACTTATATTTCTATTTGCTTTTTATTTTAATTCTATTTTTTTATTATCTCTGTCTTGTTGTTGTATTATTTGTGCACTGGAAGCTTCTGTCACCAAGACAGATTCCTTGTATGTGTAAGCATACTTGGCAATAAAGCTCATTCTGATTCTGATTCGGATAAACACAAAATGTTTTACAGTTGGTGAAAATATTCCAAGAGTTTTCAACATTCATAAAGGCTTGCTTTGTTTCCTTTTTTACATACATTCTCCTGGACATTGTCTTATCTTTGCCATTTGTGTCTAAAGTTGTGTTTGCTAGTTGGTCTACTGCTTGATATTCATTTACAAATACAAGTTGTTCTGTTAATGGCCTTGTATATGAAATTATAAACAATTTATGCATGACGGTGATGATACTTATCACGGCCTTAATAATTTATAACATGATTGTGTATGGTTGTGTCTCTGTGTGTGCTCTAATCATGTATAACATCGTGTTTGGTTTTGTGTGTTTTTGTGTCACTGATTACAGAATGAGAAGGTGATTATGGGTGGTTTGTACAATCAAGGGTGGCTTTATGTATCTTGTCTCCTTTTACCATAAAAAACATGATCTGGATCAAGTGTATATCTTAGAGGACAATCATATACCTTGAATCGGTATACTTAAGCCTAGGGCTGAACGATTATGACAGCAAAACAAATCTCAATTGTCAATTATTTTGCTTGATATGGCAATTGTTACTATTAATTTAGTTTGTAGTTCTTTTTGCAAAGAATATTTTGAATCCTGTAATCAACACTTTTCACAATTGTAATCTCTATTATTTGTCCAATTAATTGTGAAGCCCTTTTTAAACCACTCCAAGACCACATATACTCTACATAGTATAAGTGGACTTTAAGTATTGTATGTAACATATGGAATGTGCTATTTACTTACATACAGTATACTTACATATCCCTCAATATTTATCTGTCCCTTTTGTTAATAAAGTTAAGGATTTGAAAGACAATCAATCATAGAAATATGAAATATACTTGACCCAGTTCTTGTAAAAATGGGAAGTAACTTCACATCTTGGGGGCTCAGCTGCTGTTTGATTTGTTTTTGTTTGTTTGTTTGTTTGGTTGGTTTTTTTTTTTTTTTTACTTGTCTTAAGGTAAAGGAATAATCCTCCATATTCCTCTATATTCCTCTTCATGGTTTAACACAGAATGTCACAGTACATGTGTATGCAACTGGAGTTTGCTTTTTAAAATCCACCACATGAATTTGGGTTAATGACGTCAATATCCAGTCACTGAGTGTAATCTCAGTATGTACTGACAAAATTAAATGAAACAGTGAATTGTTTGCTTTAGACTTTATAATCAGAACACCTCAAACTAAGAACTCTTTTTCTCACACGCTTGTCACATGTAGTGAAATCATAACCGTCTGGCTACACACTAGAATTTAAGCTGAGTTTGAGAATGCTGTGGAACCATTGATTTCAATGGGGACGGTGTGTTGCAAGGATTTCAATGTGGTCCAGTTGTGCTTTTGGAAAATTAAATTAGCTCTATTTCCTCTTGATTTCAAACTGATCCCACTTACACATTTTCTCTAATGTGTAATTGCCCTTACTCTCATTGTAATACTACTCAACTAGTTAAATGAGTGATTTTAAGGGCTTTGTTAGTGAGATTGTATGACAATGTACTGTGACACTCTTGCCGTTTATTCGGTAAGTATTAATTTTTCCACTAGCAGCTGTGCTTGTTTTCCAAATCAAGTCCATCAGGCTTCTTTCAAATGTAATTAAAGGGATAGTTCACCCAATAAATAAATAAATAAATAAAAATTTCATAATTCACTTACCCATATTCAAACCCATGTGATTTTCTTTCTATAGAGGCACATAAAAGGTAAAGAATATCCTGACCACTCTTTTCCATACAGTGAAAGTGAATGAGGACTTGGGCTGTCAAGCTCCAAAATGACAAAAACGCACCTTAAAGCTAGCATAAATTTAGTCCATACACTTCATGCACAATCATCCAAGATGTGAGAAACAGACAGAAATTTAAGTCGTTATGTAAGGGATAATGTATGGAGGGGTCTTGTTTTACCCCGAGGAGGTTTATTTTGCGATAATAGCCGTGTGACTGTAAATTATCCTGCTTATTACACAGCTACTTACCAAATAAAGGAAAACATGCACATGAAACATTGATTTGAAATGATTATTTTAACTGTAGAGACCAGACTGATACGAGACAGAAAACAAAAGCACAGCCATGTCGGAAACATACTGTAGATTTCCCGGATGAGTGGTCAGTTATAGAGTGTTGCTATAGACAATGGTCATTATTCAGAAATTTCTGACCACTGAATGTTGTAATTGACAATTACAATAAAGTATTCCAGAGAACTGTGTAATAATCGCTGATAATATTCTCCTTCACTGCATTCTCTGACTCTGAAATATTATGGACTACAAAAATGGTGCGTTGACTCCATTAATTCCAAACACCTTTGCTGCAAGTGTCATTGCTGCCATATTAAATTTGACAGCTACAGTGGAGAGGAAGCTTTTTATTTTTTGATGAACTATCCCTTTAATAGCATTGTGCCTTCAGCTCATGAGCACAGCTGTCATTGTCTCAGAATGAGACTAACTTAAGCATTGTCTCTCAGCATCTGAAGGCAGGTCCTCTCAAAGACCCATTACTGGATGATCACGGTGACTTTAACAGAATGTGCGTGGCCATGAAGAAGATTGGTCTGGATGACACTGAAAAACTTGATCTGTTCAGAGTGGTGGCAGGGGTTTTACACCTGGGAAACATTGATTTTGAGGAGGCGGGCAGTACATCAGGTAAACACAGAGTTAGCATACAGGACTGTAAAACAAATCTACATCTTAAATCTTGTGACATTCATTGTTGGTTAGGTAGGAGATGTTGCTATGGCACGGCATAAATACAGTGGCCCCAAAAGGTATTTCGACACTTAAAATGTGTGAATGTCATTGCATTAGATAACAAAATATGTGGCAAACAAATGATGAACTAACAGGATTGGGAAGGTTACTTTTAACATAATCTAAATACTTTGGATTACATCTTCAGCACTGGTCTGTTTTTATCGCTACTTTTGACTATAAATAAAGTAAGAAAATACACTTCACTGTAAAAATACATTTTCTAAAAAAAATAAAATAATAAAATAAAAAAAGCCTAAATATCTTATGCAGTTTTACTACTAAAGTAAATGTATCTTGTTTTAAGAATTTTTTTATATTTTTACAGGAAAGCAATATTTAAATTCTCATTAAGAATACAATATTTGCTGTACATCTTTGCCTTAATATCAAAGTTCTTTTTAGAGAAAAAAAGCGTCACGTGAATTTTCTTTATATAATTCATTATAAAATATACTCACGCTTGGTAACAGATTTATGTAAAGACAAGAAATACCGTTTTAGCTTAGCATAAAGCTAAATGTTCACATGACAATTTACACAAGGTTAACTACTTTTGCTGCTCCAAACTTCAAAACCCCACAGAGTGTACAAAACAACATCTTTTTCTGATTGTGTGTGGATTCTGTTCATAGAATGAGGCAGAATATATATTATTTTTAGATTTTATCTGATGTTAAAGGCTACATTGGTTAATATTACTTGTAAAAAATATCCTATCTGCATAAAAAAAAATTGACAAATCATGTAATTGTGTATTTACTGGATTTATGTTCCATCTGTGAAATCGTTTCTAACTGTTTTTAACACAGTGTAGCTACTCTATAAACTAAATGCTTAAAACTTAATCTAAAAATAATAGAAGTTAATGGGAAGTCCCCACCATTTATATATAAATGTGTGTGTGTGAGTGAGTGAGTGAGTGAGTGAGTGAGTGAGTGAGTGAGTGAGTGAGTGAGTGTGCACATAGCTAATTGGGGACAAATTTGTACCCAGAAGTGAGCTAAATATGGCAAATCCTCCCTTTGGGGACATTTTGGGATGGCCTAATTTGGAAAAACAATCCATCCAACAATCTATTATTTTAAAAATTCTAATAATGCTAAATGTTTTCTGTTAGGTTTAGGTAAGGGTTATTTTAGATGAAGTATAGTTAGCTTTGTATAAAAACAATAGAAGTCTATTATATGTCCCTATTTAGATTGCTAAGCAAACGTGTGTGTGTGGTAGATTGAGATGTGTGTTTATTAATACAGTGTGCGTTATTAAGGGTATTGTGTAGAGCTTGACCGATAGTGGATTTTGGCGGTACCGATAACTAAGGCAGTGGTAAAGGCTGATAAACGATTAATCGGCCAATAGTTTTTACAGTTGATTTATAGAATGTTAAAAATGTTCTTAGTGTTTCCTTACTATGACGGGCACAGACACAGAGGCTACAAATGTCAAATAAATAAATACTATTATGATACTAAATAAATACTATATGAAGTTGGAGACACGCTATGTGCTGATGAGGCATGTTTTCATAGATTCGCATTTTCTTTTAGTGCCCTCGCTTCAGTTTAGAACACTTGATATATCTCATCAAAATGTTCTATTTTAAATTTTCTAAGTGAGGGTAAAAATATGAATAAATATTGTCAGTCAGTTGATATAACTGTAGAATCCTCCAGCGTCAGCCATAGAGAGAGAAAAAACTATCTGCAACTATCGACAGTGATTTTTGCAAATAAACGATAGTTCCAAAAAGCAACTATCGGCACAGATCAATCGATAAAACCGATATATCGGTTAACTTTTAGTATTGTGGACAGATTTTCTCAACCTAAACCAAAAACAAAGCAGATGAAAGTCAAAGATATGACTTTATATACCAGGAAATTCATATGTTAATAAAAATAAAACCATTACTCTGTGCTGAGTGTAAAGTGAACAATAAACACAGTTAATTACTGCTCACATTCCATGTTAACTCCACAGATCGCAACAGTCTGGTTCCGGAAGTAAAAATCCCATTCGTGTTTTCCATAGGTGAATTGATTTTTAACGATAACATATAAACTTTAAAGACAGACCTACCTTGAGCTCCGAAGTTGTTCATCGATGGAAGCCATCAGTTCACATTATTTCAACTTCATTGTTTAAAACTGTGTTTAGTAGCTGTATTCCTGGTGAACAACTACATTACCCATGGTCCAGTAGAGAAAAATGTGCCAATCAGAGAACCACAGCAAACAAAGCCCGCCAAACAATTCCAGCAGCGACCACCCACTTCCATGTCGCACTGTGAATGATGCAGTCGGGTCACTCTCCCTTCAACCTTAAACTACTTTTATATTTGTATATAGCTGAATATTTTGCAATATATGTAAAATATATTATTTCTAGACTCATAATCAGCAACCTAAAATCAATAGTTTATTCATTTCCGTCATTTTTAATAGATCATGTCATTTGCAATGCTTCATGGGATTGTAGTTCTTTCCTTCATTAAAGACAGTTAAATACAGTCTTGTATCTTTGTCTTTTTTCACATTTTCAAATCAAAATTGCTTAAAATCAAAGTTTGAAATTTTGTGATTCACCTCAGAGCTGGTTGTTTTAGTTCATGGCTTACAACTCTTTTATGAAGGATTTTATGAAAAGTAAATGAGAAAATGAATAGGGAAAATCCTTCCAGAACCCAGGTGGCTGAAAAAGTGGGTGGGCACTGTTGCCCACTTTTTTCGTCAAGCAAAACTTGATTAACTTGTTCTGTCATTTTTATTTGCCTGTTCAACATCTGCAGTAATGAGTGCTTCAGTAATATGGCAACTTTCCATAGATAGACAGATGGAAAGGTTGTGTGGCAAAAGGGTGATTAAAAATTGTGAAAAACGTCCCTTATTTGTGGTGCATTAGCAGCCAGACAGTGAACACTGTACAGTACAACAAATACAGTAACACCCTGTCTACACTGGGTATGTCCGCTGACGCTTCGCGGCGCAACAGCTTGAGGCTGTCTACACTGGACGCGTCAACATAAACGTTCTAAACCGTTTATTTGTGTTGTTGGCAATAGAAGCGCCAGTGCGTGCGGTGCAAAATGGAACGGGACACCCATTTACTGTAGACAGCATCATTGATTATAGTGGGGTTCTTTTGCATTTGACGCGACACGACTAGGGTTGCCACCCATCCCGTGAAATACGGTATGATCCCGTATTTAAAGATGAAATGATGCGTCCTGTATCGAATCAATACGGGATGCGGTTTGTCCCATATTTAAGCTGGTCCGATGCAGTGGCGTAGCCAGAAACGAGGCTCTGGGTGTGCCATGGGAAAACAGGATGTGCAAGAAACAACTGAAGCACAGTAAAGTGACGTGTACTGTTAACAACCTTTGCATTGATTTTTTTTTTTAGCTGTGTGTTATAATCCTTTAATGTAGGCCTATTTTCCTTTTTTCCCCTTACTTTTGTCAAGCAATCCAAATATTTGGCTTTTATTTAGTATATTTTATCTAGTCATCACATCTTTTTGATTATTTTGGAAAGAATTATAATTATTTTCCAAAATATGCTGAAGACCCAGATTGTGCATGAATGGGCAATATGTCGATAAAAAATACACAAGGTTTTGCATTTACTGCCTCAAAAACTTGTTAGTATAATAATGATGCATTGTGGAACAGAAGAACAGCAGTCAGAAGATTACAAATCTTTATTTTGCTTTCTTTACATTTAAGGAGCACAGGGTTGTTTGGTTCATGTGTGAAAGCAAATATAAACAGAAAAAATAATACTAATATTACATTAATCATTGAGCCAATTTGAATAAATAATAACAATGTCTGACAATGCAAACCAACAAAAAGACGGTATGTAGACCGTTGATTACACGTAATAGGTTTGCTTGCATATCATCTAACGGGAACATTTAGCCTACTGAACCAATAGTTGAACTTTAAATCTTCTGTTCATTCCATATTCGTTTTGAAATAATAAAATAAACAGAAAACGAAAAAACGTGTCTTTTTATTTAGCAATTATTTGCCTTGGTAAATTATTCATTAAAACTGTTTGTTTTTTTTCCTTTAAAAAAAGAATTCATTATGCATTCAAAAAATAAAGTTTTAGAAAAATGACATTAGTACTGATTTGTAAATTTGATTTTCCAACTCATCTGGCTGTTATTTCCCGAAACGTCCACGGAAGTTTGGGTAAAGGCTAGAGGATTGACACTTTTAACCTACTTTATGTTCTGCTGTTCCTGTGAGGAGGATAGATGCTGGACCTTAGTTTTATATGGGGATGTAAGAAAAGGTAATAATTGTGAATTGGTCATGCCAGTAATTTTTCCGGATTGCACGTTCCCGCGCCGATAAAGATTATAGCATAGGCTATTTTACCTTCTATAAAACGTCCAGTAAAAATAACCCCTGGTTATAATACCGTGCAAACTGACATGCTGTTAAAAGCCAATGAATCTGAACCGTCCAACCTGTGAACCCTTTAACTTTCATTGTTTCTCAAGTTATTAAAGTGTCTAAAATGTATGTTGGCCAAGAGAAGACACCAGCAATAAAACGTGTTTCACTTCAGATGAATTGCAGATATGCTGGCTGTTGCGTTTGGACTAATGCATGTTTTTCCACAAGCATTTTATGCTGTTGAGTGTTTATTTAGCCATGAATTTTTTTTTTTTTTTTTTTGGGGGGGGGGGGGTTCGGTTAAGAAAATGAGAAAAGTAGCTACACTAGCACGTAATATTGGCCCCCGGCGTTTAAGAACATATTTTGCAAAGGTTCTGTTGTATTTTGACAGATATTCCAATCAATTTCATCTAAAAATCCCAGATACAATATATGATCTGTTTATGAAATGTTATGATTAATATTTCCTGCATAATTAATCAGCACTGCCATTAATTTAATGATAGGTCAATTACCAGGGTTGGGAGGGTTACTTTTGAAATGTATTCCACTACAGATTACAGAATACATACCGTAAAATGTCATTTGTAACGTATTCCGTTAGATTACGCAATGTCAGTAACATATTCTAAATACTTTGGATTACTTCTTTATCAGTGGTAGATTTTTTCACTTGTTTTGACTATAAAAACTCTGCCAGTACAGTGAGACAAAAGACACATGTTAAAAATACGTTTTCTGAAAAACCTAAATATCTTATGCAGTGTTGTTTCTAAAACAAGATAAAACAAATTGATCTTGTTTTAAGGATTTTTAGATATTTTTACAGGAAAACAATAAAAAAATATTATCAAGAACAAAATTTTTGCCTTAATATCAAAGGTCTTACTAGAAAAAAAGAAATTATGATCCAACGTGAATTTACTTGATAAAAAAAATGATCGTGCCTGGTAACGTGCATGTAAAATGGCTAGAAATAGCATTTTAGCTTACCGTAAAGCTGACATTATACACAAGGTTTATTTCTATTTCTTCTGCTCCAAACTTATTTCAAACATACTCCTCTGTCTGCTCGTATGAATGTGACACATCATAAGAAATTGTTTTCACCGTTGTTCAAATGCACTTTGGATCGCATTATTTATATGTATAAATGTTTTCCATCTGAAAGGACTAAATATTAAATGAAACAAATGAAAATAAAATGCAAAGTAATCAATGATTTAAATTGTAACTGTAGTGGAATACAGTTACTTATATTTTGTATTTTAAATACGTAATCCCATTACACGTATTTCATTACTCCCCAGCCCTGTCAGTTACGTGGTGACAGTGTGTAAATGCAGAAGACATCTCTGTTATTTCTGCAGACATCACTTATCGATACAAATCGACGGTAAACATACAAAATCTTTTTCATGGTTAAACACTGGAAAGCATAAAATGCTTGAGAAAAACATGCATCAGTCCAAACGCAACAGCCAGCTTCTGGTAAACTAATCCCATCCGAATAGGGCTTTCCTTCCCCCTTAAAAGTCCCTTTACTGTATATCCCTTAAAATCATATCCAGTATATCCCATGGTAACAATAGTTTTTCCACAAAATGCCATATTTACTAAAGTCTTTCTAGCAAGTCAGTCCACTGTCGGACATCTTTGGAACACTCTCGGGAGGCTATTTCCAGTCATGACAGTGCATCTCCTATCTACTTGAATGGGGAAAGACCGAAATCCCCTAAATGGTTGATAAAGATTCCGATCAAAGAACATATTTCAAATCAGCAGTAAAATTTGACAACACTGGAATCATAAAATGTGCTGCTTTACCTCAGATTACGCTAAAAAACACAATTTTCCCGGCTTGTATAGCTGATGAGAATGCGCTTTGATGAGTTGATTGACAGGAGATGTCTGTATCTAAAAGGTGACTGGCTCTTTTACCTGTAAGACGAGACTTCCTTTCTACATCCGTTGACCGTTAGCTGCCGTTGGGCGTTCTTATTTCTCCCATTCATTTTGATAGAAGTGGCCCATCTCTGCTAAATAATCTCTGATATTTACTATAATACTACTACTCTGATATCTTAATAGTCACATCCTCTTACCCCACGTAAAATATGTGTTAGGTCTCTTATATTTACTCCCCCTGCTGGTGGCTTTTGTAAGTGTTGAAGAGAAGAGTTACGTCAATTAAATTATGTAAATTAGATTTTCGTTTTTCTCTTACATTTTTTTTTTTTTTTTTTTTTTTGAGAAGGAGAATGAGAAACAAAAAATATAAAAACCTAGAATTTTACTTTTTAAAAAATGAATCAATTTGTGTGTTTGTTTTTTTAACTTTTGCAGAAAAATGAAAAAAGGAAACACCTGTTTTTCGTTATCCTTTTTTTTTTATTATTTCAAAACGGAAATGGAATGAACAGAAGATACACGGATTGCTGATAATGGCTCGTCATTAAAAAAAATTGTGTTGCACTAACACCTTTAATAGCGGCAAAGATGCTGCATCACACAAGAGCAAATGTTACCAATGCCATTATAGAAATGTGCTTGAGTTATTTAATGAGTGCTGAAAAGTAATGAGTAATGATGAAGAAAGCCGAACTTGGCATAGCATAAACAAGCACGCTTGCTTCCTTCAGTCATGTGCTCCGCGTCTGTTGCGAGACCGTGCATGTTATCTGAGGCAGATTCCATAATTTATGTGTCAGATGTTCATCATCACATGGAAGCATTATTACACCCCTATTACTATGCATTAAAAAAAAAAAACTAATTTTATTTGGGTGTCCAAGCTAATGTTTTGGGTGGCATCTGCACACCCGTGGCTACGCCACTGGACTGATGGCGTCACTGCGAAATCGTTCAAGATCATTAATTTAACCTTGATTCATTGGAAATTGTGCCTACCATGGGTAAGAGACTGTCTGAAAAGTCCTCACATTGTACTTAAATGTGCTACAACTGTGGTGGGTGTGGTAAGGGACTGTCTGAAAACTTCAGCAAGTGGCAACAACCCCCAAACTTCACCCAACTCTAGAGAGAGTGTCCCATATTTTATAACTTCAAAAGAGTCAACCCTAGACACGATGCGCTGCCCGCGTCTGGTGTAGACAGGGTATGAATGCAAAAAATTAAATAAACTATGCATTGTTTAAACAATGTACACAATATACAAAAAACATTTCAATGGCACAAATGTAATGTAGATTGCACCAATACTGTATGTAACCAGAATCCCAAATGTTTGTGTGTTTTCAGGTGGCTGTAACATTAAGAAGGCCTGCAGTCAGTCACTAGAGTTCTGTGCTGAGCTCTTGGGTCTGGATGAAGAAGATTTGAGGGTCAGTCTGACCACTAGAGTCATGCTCACCACTGCAGGGGGCGTTAAAGGCACAGTCATCAAGTAAGAGCAAATCTCTTGCTGTTTTCCTTTCACCCTCTAATGAAGAACTGGACTGAGCTGCTTGATTTCCAATTTTCACACTTTTATCTTGATTTTAAGAGGGATAATTACACAAAACATTTTATTCAGCTAGATATAGTGCTATAATGGACAAATGATAAATGAATGAAGACTGAGTGGTCCTGTAACTTGTAGAGCATGGTACTAGGAATGCCATGGGTTTGATTCCCAGGGAACACCGCTGATAAAATGTATATGCACTGAATGCACTGTAAATCACTTTGGACAAATGCTTCTGATAAATGCATAAATCCAGATGTAATGACCATGAGGTGATACAGCATATGAAAATCAAATTCGTGTTATGTTCTTCAGTGTTTCTCTGATCAGATTTAATGACTTGAAGGTGCTACAGCATATGAAACATCAGATGTTTGTTATGTTCTTCAGGGTTCCTCTGAAGGTGGAGCAGGCCAGTAGTGCTCGTGATGCTTTAGCTAAAGCCATCTACGGCCGTCTGTTTGATCATGTGGTCACCAGGATTAACCAGTGCTTCCCTTTCGACTCGTCTGCTCATTTCATCGGTGTGCTGGACATTGCCGGCTTTGGTATGACATTCTCTTCACTGATCACCGTCAAACACTCCCTCAGTCTCCTGTCCAACAGTGTTATTATTGTTGGCATTTTCCATTTGCCTAATCATTTGCATTTGTTTTATGTGTGCCTTTATAGGAGATCTAAATATATAATAATCAGTATTGTCTGATGGCCACACATAATAATATCCCACAAAATATATGTGATCATATTTTTTCTTTTTTTTTTTAGTTTTGTCAAGATTTCGTTATTTGTGAACATTTTAGTTTTTCACAACCATTTCATGGCCTTTAATAAATGCCCCCTTCACACATGAAATGAGGAACGCTGCAGCGCCCGCACACAAGCTGAGGATTTGCTGGCATGTCAAGCTGTTGTTTTTTTTGGGGAGGGGGGGTGATTTTTTCCCCTTTTTCACCCAATTTGGAATGCCCAATTCCAATATGCTTTTAAGTCCTCGTAGTCGCGTAGTGATTCGCCTCAATCTGGGTGGCGGAGGATGAATCCCAGCTGACTCCACGTCTGAGACCATCAACCCGCGCATCTTATCACGTGGCATGTTGAGCGTGTTACCACGGAGACATAGAGGCTTCACGCCATCCACCACAGCATCCACTCTCAACTCACCATGCACCCCACCGAGAACAAACCATATTATAGCGACCACGAGGAGGGTAGAGTCATGTGACTCTACCCTCCCTAGGAACCGGGCCAATTTGGTTGCTTAGACCTGGTTGGAGTCACTCAGCACACCCTGGGATTCGAACTAGCGAACTCTAGGGGTGGCCAGCATCTTTTATCACTGAGCTACCCAGGCCCCCGTCAAGTTGGTTTTTAACTGTCGCATCTTTTAATAGCAACCTCTTTGCAAAGCTACATTACATTATGACAGATTTATAAAACAATGCATGCTGAACTTGTTCAAAATAATAATAATTCATCTGTTCTTCATCGGCAGGTGCTACACACAGCCAGAAACAGCACATGGTTTGATTCCTCATGATATGAGCCCTTTTTAATTCAAACCTTTTTTGTTGTTCTCATCTTCAGAGTATTTTGAACACAACAGTTTTGAGCAGTTTTGCATCAACTACTGTAATGAGAAGCTGCAGCAGTTTTTTAATGAACGCATCCTCAAAGAGGTGAGTCAACTGATTTAAGCACTTACTTGTGTGTGTGTGTGTGTGTTTTACAACTCTAATGCACCTCAACTTGAAACCAAAAAAAACATCTAGGTATGTGCAAAACTACATAATTTAAAAATTAAATTAAAAGTTGGATTGTCTGACCACTTTATTAATCGGTCCTAAAGAGCCCTATGTAATTATGTTAGTTTAGGGTCATGTCTGTCAGACATGGATCAGACTATTCCTTGGGGGGTGTTCATATGGGGGCATTCTTGCTTTCAAAAAAGGTTGATGTAATGGAATAAACATGTCTTCAAAAGATTTAAAAACAACATAGAACAACAATGAAGAAAAATCCATGTAATTTTCATTGTGGTGAATTTGTTACAAAAGCTCTGCTTTCATGGATCTAGCAACAGAATGGTTACGCTGTTTTGTATAATTTTTATACATGATATGCAAATTCGCCACAAATTAGATTACTATGAATAATCGTTTTTTAAAAAGTGTGAGAGTGAGGCTTTCTAAAATCACCCAAAACAACCTTAAAATGTTTCCAGAGTGATGTGCTGGTGGTCCACAGATTAACAATGATAAGTGATGTTAGTGAGACTAGCCAGAGCCAGAACAATTCATTATATAAAGACAATGAACTGTACTGATATTGATGTTTGATGTTTGTGTTTGGTTCACAGGAGCAGGAATTGTATCAGAGAGAAGGGCTAGGAGTGAATGAAGTTCATTATGTGGATAATCAGGACTGTATCGGTCAGTGTCTTATTTCTTGAGTTCTGTAGAAAACTACACCGACTTCATTGGGCATATTCATTGCTGTTATTATCTTTGTGTCTGTCTACAGTGACAAGAAAAATATGTGAACCCTTTGGAATTACCTGCATTTCTTCATTAAATAATGTGGTCTGAACTTCACTTAAGTCCTAATAACAGACAAAGACCCAATCGTCTTAAAGTAATGACAAAAAAATGTTTTACTTTTCATGTTTTTATTGAACATGTTTTATTATATACAGTCCATGCTGGAAAAAGTATGTGTACCCCTGTATTTTATAACTGGTAGAACCTTCTTCAGCATCAATAACCTCCGCAATACGTTTCCTGTAGCTGTTGATCAACCTTGTATATCATCGAGGAGGGATTTTACACCATTCCTCCCTACAAATTTGTTTTAGTTCATTAATATTTATTGGGTATTTCTTGCATGAACAGCACTCTTCAGGTCATGCCGCAACATCTCATTTGAGTTAAGGTCTGTACTCTGACTTGGCCTTTCCAAAACACATTTTCTTCCTCTTTAGCCATTCTGTTGTTGATTTGCTTGTGTGTGTGTTTTTTTTGTTTTGTTTGTTTTTTTGGTCATTGTCTTGTTGAATCAACCAACTGTTAGATGATGGACTGCTACCCTGACATTCTCCTGCAAAATTTCTTGATACACTTTTGAATTCATCGTTCCCTCACTGATTGCAAGCTCTCCAGGCCCTGATGTAGCAAAGCAGTCCCAAACCATGATGCTTCCTCCACCATGCTTCACAGTTGGGATGAGGTTTTTGTGTTGATGTGCAGTGCCTTTTTTCCCTTCAAATATAGTGTTGTGTGTTTCTACCAAAAAGTTCAATTTTGCTCCATCTGTCCACAGAACATTAATCCAGGAGATCTGTGGAGCATCAAGGTGGTCTTTCACAAACTTGAGATGTGCAGAAATGTGTTGTTTGGAGAGCAGTTGTTTCCTCTGTGGTGTCCTCCCATGAACACCATTCTCATTCAGCGTTTTTCTTATAGTTGACACATGAACAGAGATTTTAGCAAGAGATTTCTGCAGATCTTTTGCTGTTACTTTTGGGTTCTTTTTCACTTCCTTCAGCACTTCATGTTGTGCTCTTGGGGTGAACTGTGCTGGAGGCTGACTCCTAGGCAAACTAGCAACAGTGCTGAATTTCCTCCATTTGTAGAAAATTTGGTGAACATCCAGATCTTTTAGAATATTTTGTTGCCTTTTCCAGCTTCACGCATCTCTTAAATTTTTCTTCTAAGTTCCTCTGACATTTGTTTTGATCAGGGCATGGTTCACAGACTTCTTGAGAAGTTCATACTCAACAGACTGTACTCTTTTTATACAACAGGGCACCTCTAAAGTCCAAACCTACAATCTCAGCTTATTGACTGGAACATCTGTCTGCAATTAGCTTTTTAGAAGTCAGAAGTCCAGGGAATCACATACTTTTTCAGCATGGACTGTGAATAATTAAACAACTTGTTCAATAAAGACATGAAAACTACAATTATTTGTTTGTCATTACTTAAAGCAGATTGTGTTTATTCGGACTTAGGTGAAGATCAGTCCACATTTTATGAATAATTAATGCAGAAATGTGTCTAATTCCTAAGGGTTCACATACTTTTTCTTGCCACTTAATCTATATTAAAGACTTTATAAACTTTTAGGTAAGGCTTTTTTGATCCAACATCAAAATTTGCCTTGATGCAACTTTCCTTCTCTTGTCCTTGCTGTTATTTACTTTGTCGAATTCCAATAAAACAGAGCACAAAATGAACCATCCAAATTGTTTGTTGCAAAAGATCTTGGGAGGTTTTGGTGACATACAGTAAATGTGCTTAATGTGTGTATGAACCTGTCTCTCATCCAGACCTGGTGGAGTCCAAGTTAGTGGGCATCTTGGATATCTTGGATGAAGAGAATCGTCTACCTCAACCGAGTGACCAGCACTTTACTGAAACCGTACACAACAAACACAAGGAACATTTCCGCTTGACTGTGAGTCACACTGCACACTTGATCTTATTTCAACATTGCACTGTAGTTTAGTTCAGAGATTTTTGTAACTCAGTTAGCAACACCAAGGTCATGGGTTCAATTCCCACGGAGCACACATGAAATGTATATCTTGAATGCACTGTAAGTCACTTTGGACAAAAAAGTATCTGCTGACAGCTTAAAAATGTGAAAGAATCCCTAACTTTTGTTGTCAAATGTCTCGTCTCACAGGTTCCCAGGAAGTCCAAGCTGGCTGTGCACAGGAACGTCAGAGATGATGAGGGCTTCATCATAAGACACTTTGCTGGAGCAGTCTGCTATGAGACGGTACACACACACACGCATGCACTATGTGTCTTCCAATTCGCTATGATAGGTTTTGACTCTTAATTCTGATTCCATGATCGAAGCCATTGTAAAATGGCTATAAACGCATAACTGTGACCAATTATTGCATATTAATGCGCCAAATTGCTATTGTTTATTCCGATTATTATTAATATTAATGTAGCTGTTTATTGAACATTTGTGTCTTGAATTACAGTGTTGTTGCCACCTCGCAACAGAAATAAGATAAAAACTTTGTCGTGCTTGAGAATACTTTTTACCTGTGGTAAAATCTCTTTAACACTCTGCATAGAATGACTTACTGTTTTATTTGCTAATAATGAATTGGACCTGCTGATAGTCATAGCACTGTTGTGTTGTTTTAGTACTAAATTCACTTATTTTGTGAATATTTAAATTACCTCAAATTATACATATAAGGTAATAGTATAAACACGGCCACAAAATTTGTGCCGATCGCAATTAGCAATGAAGGAAGCAGAAGGTATAAATTGTTTGAAGTTCTGTATACACAAATACACCCTGACAGCAGCTGTAAGACAGATTAGTTATTAACAATTTTGATTGATTCCATGCAGCAAATCAAATAGACAGAAAATCTCCACCACCACCCAACACAAACGAGCACCCCAGTGGTCAAAAGTCAACTGACAAAGACACACATACAGACAATAAAACAGCAGAAAATGTTTAGAAACATAAAAAAAACAAAAAACACTAGTCTCTCTCCACTGCCCCTCCCGAGAGCCTTCCAAAAAGGCTAAATAGCTGCCCCATTTCCTGATGTACAATCCAGGTTGCCTAGCCTTCTACATGCCATCTCCTCAAATGCTGCTACCCTGCCCATCTCGGTAGACCACTCATGAAATGAGGGCATCAGTTGACTTCCATCCCCTGAGAATTACCTGTCTGCCAATCATCACGCTGGTTAGAACCCAGCTTTTTATATATTTATCAGATATATTCAGGACCGCCCCATCACCCAAAATACACAGTCTGGGGCAAAACGAAAATTGAGTGTCCACTACATCACACACAAAGCTGTGAACCCTCAACCAAAACTCCTGGATCCCAACACATCCCCAAAAAATATGGGTTGTGTCCCCGTCTTCTGATTGGCATTGCCAGCAGGTGGGAGTGTCTTTAAGACCAAGCCTATACAATCTAGAGGGCATCCAATAAAATCGATGCAAAATCTTAAATTGTATCAGACACACCCTTGCATCTCTAGATGCAGACTTGATGTTTATTAGGATCCTAGCCCACACCCCCTCCCCCAATGTCAAGTTTAGATCTTTCTTCCATAATCTTTTGAGAGAATTCAAAGTTCCATCCCCCAGACTCTGAATTAGCAGGGAATAATACACTGATGCCTCATGACCTTTCCCAAAAGCAGCAATCACCACTCCCAAAGTATCCGCCACTTTAAGGGGGTGCGTGCCACTCCCAAAAACAGTGCAGAGTAGGTGGCGAAGCTGTAAAAACTGAGATCTGGGAATGCCAAAATGTTGAACCAAATTTTCAAATGGTCTTAATACTCCACCCTCATATAGGTAACCGAGTGCATTAACCCCCTCACAATCCAATCTGACCAACAGAAAGGGGACTTATTAATACATAGTTTAGGATTCAGCCATATGCTCGAGGCTAAGTTTAAATAAATATCAGAATTAAACACTCTGGACACTTTTGTCCAGATCGTGTGCAAATGCAAAATAACGGGGTGTGACTTAACCTCTCCGGCTAGTTTGATCGAAAGGCTTTGCAGTGGCAAGATAGGGGCAAGAACTTCCTTTTCAATACAAAACCAGGGAGGGGCTCTCTCAGGTGGAAGCGACCAATGAGCCAAATGTCTAAGACCGAACGCATAATAATAAAACAAAATCTTGGGTATGCCTAACCCACTATTGTCAATCAGCCTATGTAACTTATTGAAATTTAATCTGGGACGCTTACCATTCCAAATAAAGGACTTCGCTATGCTATCAAATTGCTTGAAATAAGAGAGGGGGACATCTGCAGGGAGAGACTGTAGCAGGTAGTTGAATTTTGGTATACAATTAATTTTAAAAACATTAACCTTCCCGGAGCGATGGACGCCATGCAAGGAGCAGACGTGTGAGCGACGAGCTCTGCGCACTTTGCTGAATTTTCGATTATTCTCATGTTATAATCTGGTGAAATTTGTTACACCCAGTTACACATTTGTCCTTTGTTGCAAAACATGGCAAAGAAGTCAAAATCCTCGGGCTCTGGAGATATTAAAAGACACTTACTTATTCAGGATGAAAGCCCCGAGAGGCCTACAGACCGGGGACTCGATTTGGATGGCGCGGTGAGAGAGGAGATCCAGCGGCAGTTGTCCAACATGTCGATGATGTTGACGAAGATTCTTGCTGACTTGGAGGATATCGCTGTAATACGTCAATCGATCATGGCGATGGAAACAAAATTCTCTGAGTTAGGTACAAGAGTGTCTGATGTTGAAAAACGAATCGATTTCCTGGAATCTTCGGAGAGGGAATTATCCGCTAATCTGCCCGCGACCAAAGTTGATTTGGAACATCTCCTTGAAAAGCTTGAAGATCTTGAAAATAGAAACCGCAGGAATAATGTTCGAATTGTTGGAATTCCTGAGCATGAAGAGGGCAGAGATATGGTGAAATTCCTGGACGAGCTCTTCCCGAGTCTGCTCGACATAACAGGCCACAAGCTTGAAATCGAGCGAGCTCACAGAGTCCCAGCTCACAGATCTGCTGAGGGAGACAGGCCCCGATCGATTCTGGCCAGATTTCTGAGATCTTCCGATAAAGATCTTGTGTTGCGCCAGGCAAGGAGCAAAGGGAAGCTTTCTTGGAAGAACCATAATGTTTTCTTGTTCCCAGACTTTGCAAGTTCGACAAGAGAGAAACGCGATCGGTTCAAGGAATGTAAGAAACTCTTACATCAGAAAAAGATCTCGTTTGCTCTGATGTTTCCTGCCAAACTGAGAATAGAAATGAAAAACAGTCGCAATGTATTCACATGTCCAAATCTGGCAATGTCTTTTATAGAATCAATGGCTGAGTAAACCGTTGGATGTTTCTCATGTGAGTGGGCCTGACTCGCTGTACCTAACTCTTGAGGAAGCTGGGTGAAATTTTGGGTTTTTTTGCGTTGGCTCCACCGTGCGACTGGAGCTTGTTTTGTGAATAACACTTTTCCTTAAATAAACTTTTGCACTGTTGGAAGATTACATTTGCATTGAAGTTCCCGGCCAGTTTCAGAGTGGACACTACGGATGACCGCAAAATATTTACATGCTCACTCAAAGGATGTCTTTTATGAAGCTGACGGATTGTGTAAGTCATGGTATATACATTTATGCGGCCTCCGAGTGAACTGACTCGATCATCCGGGGAACCTGGGATGCCGGTTTTGTTTCTTTTTGTATTGGTTCCGCCTAGCGGCTGGAGCATGTTCTGTTGAATAACATTCTGCTGTGGATTAACACAGCTGTGGATTAATCTGTTCGTTCTTCGTGCTTATTCCTCCTGCTGGCTGGAGTTTGTTTTGAATTTTTTATTTTTTTTTTTACGGGACATTTGAATGATTACGTCATCCGCTGAACTCATAACATCTGGCTCACGGAACATTCGTTTGTCAGTCCGAGGAATCTGAACGGTTTTATATCGGCTGGAATTTGTTTTGTGGAAGATCACATCCTTGAGACAGTTCTGTGAATGAATCTACACATTTTTTGTGTTCATTCTTCCTATTAACTGGGTTTATTTCACAAAGTATTTTCTGTTATGTAATTTTACCTCACAAATTGAGCAATCCGATGGCAAAGTTGTCGTGGGGACTCGTGTGCGTTCATGGACCTTTTGAATTTAGAGGGATTGTCGCCGGTTGGCGCTGTCGTGCACGGGGTTAATGCGCACGTTTTTCTTTTTTCTGTTTGTTTTGTTCCAGGGGATGTTCGGGGGTTGATTGTTTCACTAATGGGGAATGTGGTCTTCATAATTTTGTTTTTCACACACAATTTTTTATTTTTATTATATCAATATGTCAAATGTTAATATGAATAAGTTGTCTCTCTCCACATGGAATGTGAATGGGTTGGGGCACCCCATAAAAAGAAGGAAGGTTATTACTTTTCTTAAACGTAAGAAATATGATATAGTGTTTCTTCAAGAAACACATCTCTCCCCGCAGGAAGCTGAAAAATGTGGGAAGATATGGGGTGGACATGTTTTCTTTAGTTTTGGCTCAAGTAAGAGCAAGGGAGTCATTATATTGATAAATAGACATTTACAGTTCAAATTTCTCAAACAGATTAATGATAAATTAGGAAGAGTAATTATTGTTTTAGCTGAAATTCAAGGGCAGAGTCTGATTTTGGCTAATATTTACGCACCTAATGTTGATGATCAAGGCTTTTTTATAGATCTTGAAGGGATGTTGCAAACCGCTGGCACCCCTCTTGATATAATATTGGGAGGAGACTTTAATCTTTTGATGGACTCTGTCCTTGATCATAGTGAAGCTAAAGTGTGTAAACCCCCTAGAGCAACACTGACGCTTCATAGGATGTGTAAAAATCTTGGTCTTTCGGATATTTGGAGACTTTTGAACCCATCTGGTAGGGACTATACATTTTTTTCATCAGTCCATAAGATTTATTCTAGAATAGATTTTTTTTTGATATCCAAATCCCTCATTTCATCTGTTGTTGATTGCTCAATTGGAAACATTTTAGTCTCAGATCACGCCCTGGTGAGTTTAGAGGTGATGCCACATATAGAGAAAAAGAAATCATATAGTTGGCGCCTTAATGTATCCCTTTTACAAAATCCTGATTTCCAACAAATGTTAAAGACTAAAATCAATGTTTATATGGAGACCAACTGGACCTCAGTATCCTCTGTGGGCGTGGCTTGGGAGGCACTTAAAGTGGTTCTTAGGGGCCGGATCATACAGTATGCCTCATTCATCAAAAAAACCAAAGCACGAGAACTTGTGGAGTTGGAAGGAAATATTAAAAGTGCCGAGGCAGAGCTGAAGCGCCGTATGTCAGCTGATGGCCTCAGAGAATTGACCCGATTGAAATATAGATATAATACTATTTTGTCGCGGAAAGTGGAGTTTTGGTTATTCAGGGCAAGATAGTCATACTTTGAGTCGGTTGACAAAGCAGGGAAGCTTTTGGCTAGATATATAAAGCAGAGAGAGTCTTTTTCTACCGTTCCCTCAGTGAAATCTGCTGGTGGTGAAATATTTACCTCAGCCATTGATATTAATCATGCTTTTAAAGAATTCTATATTAATCTTTATAGTTCCACGCCTTCGCCTACTGATGAAGAGATTAGAAACTTTGTGGAACCATTAGATCTTCCTAAACTGACGACTGAGCAAAAAAACTCTCTTGATTCTGAGATAACCTTGGAGGAGCTTAACGAGGTAATTAAGTCCCTACCTACTGGCAAGGCTCCGGGGCCAGATGGTTTTGCCGCAGAATTTTTTAGATCCTATGCTACAGAACTGGCCCCACTTTTATTAGAAGTTTATACTGAATCATTAAAGAAGGGAAAACTTCCTCCAACCATGACACAAGCCCGGATCAGTCTGATTCTTAAAAAGGACAAAGATCCAAGCGAGTGTAAAAGTTACCGTCCAATCTTCCTGATCCAACTAGATGTAAAAATATTGTCAAAAATTTTGGCTAACCGATTAAGTAAGGTTATGACATCTCTTATACATAGAGATCAGGTGGGATTTATTCGGGGCCGTAGCTCTTCTGATAACATCAGGCGTCTCATCAATATCATGTGGTCAGTAGTGAATGAACAATATCCCGTCGCTGCCATCTCACTTGACGCCGAAAAGGCGTTTGATATGGTAGAATGGGATTATCTTTTTAAGATTTTGGAAATGTATGGGTTCGGGAGTACATTTATTGGTTGGATTAAGTTACTTTATAAACACCCTGTAGCAGTGGTACAAACAAATTGATTAATTTCAGATTATTTTACTCTGGATAGGGGCACCCGGCAGGGTTGCCCTCTTTCCCCATTATTGTTCTGTCTTGCCCTGGAACCATTAGCAGCTGCAATAAGAAAGGAGGATGATTTTCCAGGGGTGACAGTGTGAGGTGCGGCGCATAAGCTTCTGCTTTACGCAGATGATATTTTATTATTTGTCTCTGAACCTACTAGATCTATGCCTTGCCTCCATAGAATTATTAATTCCTTTTCCAAGTTCTCAGGATACAAAGTCAATTGGTCTAAATCCGAAGCTTTGGCACTGACAGCGTACTGCCCAGAAACGGCTTTCCAGCCGGGCGCCTTCCAGTGGTCCAAACAGGGCATTAAGTACTTGGGGATTTTATTCCCAGCAAATTTGTCTGATTTAGTTAGAGTTAATTTTGACCCTTTAATAAAAAGGTTTTCAAGCGATGTCAGCAGGTGGGCTTTATTACATTTATCGATGATTGAGAAAGTTAGTGTTATTAAAATGAATTGTATTCCAAAATTCAACTACCTGCTTCAGTCTCTCCCTGTAGATGTCCCCCTCTCTTATTTCAAGCAATTTGATAGCATAGCGAAGTCCTTTATTTGGAATGGTAAGCGCCCCAGGGTAAATTTCAATAAGTTACATAGGCCAGTTGACAGAGGAGGGGTAGGCCTACCCAAGATTTTGTTTTATTATTATGCGTTCGGTCTTAGACATTTGGCTCATTGGTCGCTTCCACCTAAGAGGGCCCCTCCCTGGTTTTGTATTGAAAAGGAAGTTCTTGCCCCTATCTCGCCACTGCATAGCCTTTCGATTAAACTAGCCGGAGAGGTTAAGTCGCATCCCGTTATTTTGCATTTGCACTCGATATGGACAAAAGTGTCCAGAGTGTTTAATTCTGATATTTATTTAAATGTTGCCTTGAGCATATGGCAGAACCCTAAACTATGTATTAATAAGTCCCCTTTTTGTTGGTCAGATTGGATTGTGAGGGGGGTTAATGCACTTGTGACCTATATGAGGGTGGAGTATTGAGATCTTTTGAAAATTTGGTTCAACATTTTCGCATTCCCAGATCTCAGTTCTATAAGTATTTACAGCTTCGCCACCTTCTCTGCACTATTTCTGGGAGTGGCACGCACCCCCCTAAAGCAGCAGGTGCTTTGGGAGAGGTGATTGCTGCTTTTGGAAAAGGCCATGAAGCATCAGTGTATTATTCCCTACTAACTCAGAGTCTGGGGGATGGAGCCTTGACTTCTCTCAAGAGAGTATGGGGAAAAAGATTTGAATTTGGTATTGGAGGATGGAGTGTGGACTAAGATTCTTAAAAATGTCAAGTCTGTATCTAGAGATGCAAGGGTTCGCCTTATGCAATTTAAGATTTTACATAGATTTTATTGGACCCCCTCTAGATTATATAGGCTTGGTCTTAAAGACACACCCACTTGCTGGCAATGCCAGTCAGAAGTTGGAGACACTGCCCTTGTCTTTTGGGGGTGTGTTAAGATCCAGGAGTTTTGGTTGAGGGTTCAGAGGTATTTGTGCGACGTTTTGAACACTCAGGTTTTGCTTTGTCCCAGACTCTGTATTTTGGGTGATGGAGCGGTCATGCATTTAGGGGACAATCATATAAAAAACTGGGTTATGACCAGTCTCATGATCGGCAGGCAAGTAATTTTAAGGGGTTGGAAGTCAAATGGAGCACCCTCTTTTTCGGAGTGGTGTGGGGAAACGGGGAGGGTAGCTGCATTTGAAGAGGCGGTAAATAGAAGGCTGAGGTTGAGGGACTTATTTGCTAAAAAAATGGGGCAAATATTTAGTTTTTTTGGGGGAATCTCGGGGAGGGGATGTGGAGAGTGTAGTTTAATCATGTATGTTTATTATTTTATTTATTTGTGTGTGTGTGTATATATATATAATATATATATATATATATTATTTTATGTAAGTGTATGTATGTGTATCTGTGTATGTATTTATATGTATATGTGTGTGTGTGTGTATATGTGTATATGTGTATGTATATGTATATATATATATATATATATATATATATATATATATGTATATGTGTATGTATGTATATATATATATATATATATATATATATATATGATTTTTTTGGATTGTGTGTGTGTTATGTGGGACCACAGGGGTGTTCATTAGGGGTCAGGGTGGGATTAAATGTAAAATGTTGATTCATTATATACAGGTGCATCTCAATAAATTAGAATGTCGTGGAAAAGTTCATTTATTTCAGTAATTCAACTCAAATTGTGAAACTCGTTTATTAAATAAATTCAATGCACACAGACTGAAGTAGTTTAAGTCTTTGGTTCTTTTAATTGTGACGATTTTGGCTCACATTTAACAAAAACCCACCAATTCACTATCTCAAAAAATTAGAATACATCATAAGACCAATAAAAAAAACATTTTTAGTGAATTGTTGGCCTTCTGGAAAGTATGTTCATTTACTGTATATGTACTCAATACTTGGTAGGGGCTCCTTTTGCTTTAATTACTGCCTCAATTTGGCGTGGCATGGAGGTGATCAGTTTGTGGCACTGCTGAGGTGGTATGGAAGCCCAGGTTTCTTTGACAGTGGCCTTCAGCTCATCTGCATTTTTTGGTCTCTTGTTTCTCATTTTCCTCTTGACAATACCCCATAGATGCTCTATGGGTTTCAGGTCTGGTGGGTTTGCTGGCCAGTCAAGCACACCAACACCATGGTCATTTAACCAACTTTTGGTGCTTTTGGCAGTGTGGGCAGGTGCCAAATCCTGCTGGAAAATGAAATTAGCATCTTTAAAAAGCTGGTCAGCAGAAGGAAGCATGAAGTGCTCCAAAATTTCTTGGTAAACGGGTGCAGTGACTTTGGTTTTCAAAAAACACAATGGACCAACACCAGCAGATGACATTGCACCCCAAATCATCACAGACTGTGGAAACTTAACACTGGACTTCAAGCAACTTGGGCTATGAGCTTCTCCACCCTTCCTCCAGACTCTAGGACCTTGGTTTCCAAATGAAATACAAAACTTGCTCTCATCTGAAAAGAGGACTTTGGAACACTGGGCAACAGTCCAGTTCTTCTTCTCCTTAGCCCAGGTAAGACGCCACTGATGTTGTCTGTGGTTCAGGAGTGGCTTAACAAGAGGAATACGACAACTGTAGCCAAATTCCTTGACATGTCTGTGTGTGGTGGCTCTTGATGCCTTGACCCCAGCCTCAGTCCATTCCTTGTGAAGTTCACCCAAATTCTTGAATCGATTTTGCTTGACAATCATAAGGCTGCGGTTCTCTCGGTTGGTTGTGCATCTTTTTCTTCCACACTTTTTCCTTCCACTCAACTTTCTGTTAACATGCTTGGATACAGCACTCTGTGAACAGCCAGCTTCTTTGGCAATGAATGTTTGTGGCTTACCCTCCTTGTGAAGGGTGTCAATGATTGTCTTCTGTACAACTGTCAGATCAGCAGTCTTCCCCATGATTGTGTAGCCTAGTGAACCAAACTGAGAGACCATTTTGAAGGCTCAGGAAACCTTTGCAGGTGTTTTGAGTTGATTAGCTGATTGGCATGTCACCATATTCTAATTTTTTGAGATATTGAATTGGTGGGTTTTTGTTAAATGTGAGCCAAAATCATCACAATTAAAAGAACCAAAGACTTAAACTACTTCAGTCTGTGTGCATTGAATTTATTTAATACACGAGTTTCACAATTTGAGTTGAATTACTGAAATAAATGAACTTTTCCTCGACATTCTAATTTATTGAGATGCACCTGTATGTGTTGAGTTTTTTTTACTGTCATATGCTCATGAATCAATAAAAATGTTAATTACAAAAAAAACAACATTAACCTTCCCAATCATCGATAAATTTAATGAAGCCCACCTGTCCACATCATTCGAAAACCTCTTTATTAAGGGATCAAAATTAACTCTGACTAAATCAGATAAATTTGCTGGGAATAAAATTCCCAAATACTTAATTCCCTGTTTTGGCCACTGGCAGGCGCCCGGCTGAAAAGCCGTTACTGGACAGTACGCTGTCAAAGCCAAAGCTTCGGATTTAGACCAACTGACTTTGTATCCCGAGAACTTGGAAAAGGAATTAATAATTCTGTGGAGGCAAGGCATAGATCTAGTAGGGTCAGAGACGAATAATAAAATATAATCTGCGTAAAGCAGAAGCTTATCCGCCACACCTCCCGCAATCACCCCTGGAAAATCATCCTCCTTTCTTATCGCAGCTGCTAATGGTTCCAGGGCAAGACAGAACAATAATGGGGAAAGAGGGCAACCCTGCCGGGTGCCCCTATCCAGAGTAAAAAATCTTAAATTAATCAGTTTGTTTGTACCGACGCTACAGGGTGTCTATAAAGTAGCTTAATCCAACCAATAAAAGTATTCCCGAACCCATACATTTCCAAAATCTTAAAAAGATAATCCCATTCTACCATATCAAACGCCTTTTCAGCGTCAAGTGAGATGGGAGCGACCGGAGTCTGATCATTCGCTACTGACCACATGATATTGATGAGACGCCTAATGTTATCAGAAGAGCTACGGCCCCGAATAAACCCCACCTGATTTATAAGTGATGTCATAACTTAATCGATTAGCCAGAATTTTTGACAAAATTTTTACGTCTAACTGGATCAGGGAAATTGGACGGTAACTTTTACACTCACTTGGATCTTTGTCCTTTTTAAGAATCAGACTGATCCAGGCTTGTGTCATGGTTGGCTGAAGCTTTCCATTCTTTAATGATTCCGTATAAACTTCTAACAAAAGTGGAGCCAGTTCTGTAGCATAAGATTTGAAAAACTCAGCGGCAAAGCCGTCAGGCCTTAATTACCTCATCAAGCTCCTCCAAGTTTATCTCAGAATCAAAAGAACTCCTTTGCTCAGTTGTCACTTTAGGAAGATCTAATGGTTCCACAAAGTTCCTAATATCCTCATCAGTAGACGAAGACGTGGAACTATAAAGATCAAAGTAGAATTCTTTAAAAGCATTATTAATATCAATGGCTGAGGTAAATATTTCACCACCAGCAGATTTCTCTCTGCTTTATATATCTAGCCAAAAGTTTTCCTGCTTTGTCCCCCGACTCAAAGTATGACTGTCTTGCCCTGAATAACCAAAACTCAAAACAAAACTTTCCGTAACAAAATAGTATTATATCTATATTTCAATCGGATCAATTCTCTGAGGCCATCAGATGACATACAGTGCTTCAGCTCTGCCTCGGCACTTTTAATATTTCCTTCCAACTCCACAAGTTCTTGTGCTTTGGATTTTTTTGGTGAATGAGGCATACTGTATGATCCGACCCCTAAGAACTGCCTTAAGTGCCTCCCAAGCCACGCCCACAGAGGATACTGAGGACCAGTTGGTCTCCATATAGACAATGATTTCAGCCTTTAGCATTTGTTGGAAATCAGGATTTTGCAAAAGGGACACATTAAGGTGCCAACTATATGATTTCTTTTTCTCTATATGTGGCAACATCTCTAAACGCACCAGGGCGTGATCTGAGACTTAAGATATTTCCACATCAACAACGGATTAAATGAGGGATTTGGATATCAAAAAAAAAAAAAAAAAAAAAAAATCTATTCTAGAATAAATCTTATGGACTGATGAAAAAAAATTATAGTCCCTACCAGATGGGTTCAAAAGTCTCCAAATATCTGTAAGACCAAGATTTTTACACAACCTGTGAAGCGTCAATATTGCTCTAAGGGGCTTACACACTTTTGCTTCACTATGATCAAGGACTGAGTCCATCATAAGATTACAGTCTCCTCCCAAAATTATATCATGAGGGGAGCCAGCGGCTTGCAACATCCCTTCAAGATCTATAAAAAAGCCCTGATCATCAGCGTTAGGTGCGTAAATATTAGCCAAAATCAAACTTTGCCCCTGAATTTCTGCTAAAACAATAATGACTCTCCCTAATTTATCTTTAGTCTGTTTGAGATATTTGAATTGTAGATATTTATTAATCAGTATAATGACTCCCTTGCTCTTACTTGAGCCAGCACTAAAGAAAACATGTCCACCCCATATCTTCCCACATTTTTCAGCTTCCTGCAGGGAAAGATGTGTTTCTTGAAGAAACACTCTATCATATTTCTTACGCTTAAGAAAATGAATAACCTTCCTTCTTTTTATGGGGTGCCCCAACCCCATTTACATTCCATGTGGAGAGAGATAGTACACTCATATTAACATATGACATTTTGATATAGTAGAAAAAATTAATTGTGTGTCAAAAACTAAATAATACAGACCACATTCCCCATTACTGCAACAATCAAACCCCGAGCTTCTCCCGAACAAAACAAACAGAAAAAATAAAAATGTGCGTATTAACCCCGCACACGACAGTGCCAACCGGAGACAATCCCTCTAAACTCAAAAGGTCCATGAACGCCCACGAGCCCCCACGACATCTTTGCCATCGGATTGCTCAATTTTGCCTCACAAATTTGTGACTTGTGAGGCAAAATTATATAACAGAAAATAAATTGTAAAATAAACCCCAGCCAATAGGAAGAATGAACACAAAGAACGTGTAGATTCATTCACAGAATTGTCTCAAAGGTGTGATCTTCCACAAAACAAATTCCAGCTGATAAAAAACCGTTCAGATTCCTCAGACAGACAAAAGAATGTTCAGTGAGCCAGCTGTTATGAGTTCAGCGGATGACGTAATCATTCCGATGTCCCGTAAAAATACTCAACAAAACAAACTCCAGCCAGCAGGAGGAATAAGCACGAAGAACGAACAGATTAATCCACAGCTGTTCCAAAGGAGTGTTATTTAATAGAACAAGCTCCAGCCGCTAGGCAGAACCAATACAAAAAGAAACAAAACCGGCATCCTGGTTCCCCGGATGGTCGAGTCAATTCACTCGGAGGCCACATAAAAGTATATACCATGACTTACTCAATCCGTCAACTTTATAAAGACATCCTTTATGTGAGCACGTAGATATTTTGCAGTCATCTGTAGTGTCCACTCTCAAACTGGCCGGGAACTTCAATGCAAAAGTAATCTTCCATCAATGCAAAAGTTTCTTTAAGGAAAAGTGTTATTCACAAAACAAACTCCAGCCGCTCGGTGGAGCCAACGCAAAAGAAAAAAGAAACCAAAATGACACCCAGCTTCCTCAAAAGCCATAGTAAGTACAGCGAGTCGACCCACTCACATGAGAAACACCCAATGGTTTACTCACCCATTGATTCTATAAAAGACAGTGCCTGATTGGGACATGTAAATACTTTGCGACCGTCCTTCGTTTCTATTCTCAGTTTGGCCGGAATCATCAGAGCAAAAGTGATCTTTCGCTGATGTAAGAGTTTCTTACATTCCTTGAACCGATCGCGTTTCTCTCTTGTCGAACTCGCAAAGTCCGGGAACAAGAAAATATTATGGTTCTTCCAAGAAATCTTCCCTTTGCTCCTCGCCTGGCGCAACACAAGATCTTTATCGGATGATCTCAGAAATTTGGCCAGATTCGATCGGGGCCCGTCTTCCTCAGCAGATCTGCAAGCCAGGACTCTGTGAGCTCGCTCAATTTCCAGCTTGTGGCCTGTTATGTTGAGCAGACTCGGGAAAAGCTCATCTAGGAATTTCACCATATCTCTGCCCTCCTCATGCTCAGGAATTCCAACAATTCAAACGTTATTCCTGTGGCTTCTATTCTCAAGATCTTCAAGCTTTTCAAGGAGATGTTCCAAATCAACTTTGGTCGCAGTCGGATTAGCGGTTAATTCCCTCTCCGAAGACTCCAGACAATCGATTCATCTCTCAACACCAGTAACTCTTGTAACTAACTCAGAGAATTGTATTTCCATCGCCGTAATCGATCGACGTATTACAGCGAGATCCTCCAAGTCAGCAAGAAACTTTGTCAGCATCACCGACATGTTGGACAACTGACGCTGGATATCCTCTACCACCGTGCCATCCAAATCGAGTCCCCAGTCTGTAGGCCTGTCGTGGCTTTCATCCTGAACACGTAAGTGTCTTTTAATGTCTCCAGAGCCTGAGGATTTTGACTTTGCCATGTTTTGCCTCAAAGAGCAAATGTGTAACTGGGTGTATCAAATTTCACCAGATTATAATATGAAAATAATAAAAAATTTAGCAAAGTGCGCAGAGCTCGTCGCTCATACATCTGCTTCTTGCATGGCATCACGTGACCTCCTGTAAGAAAGATTAGTAACATTTTCAGACTAGAAACTATGAATTTCTAAAGAATTTTTCCTTGATGCAGATTGTTCGGTGATGTAATGTAATCAGGAATATTATCACATACAACAAAAAAAAAAAAAAAAGATTTAAAAACATTTTCGTAAAATGAAATAATGAACACTAATTTGAACCCTCCTATTGTCTTAAAGGGATAGTTCACCCAAAAATGAAAATTCACTCATCATTTACTCACCTTTATGCCATCCCAGATGCTCATATCTGTAGGTCCAAACAATGCAAGTGATTGATGGCCAGAACTTTGAAGGTCCAAAAAGCACATAAAGCAGCATAAAAGTAATCCATATGACTCCAGTGGTTAAATCAGTATCTTCAGAAGCGATATGATAGGTGTGGGTGAGAAATAGATCAATATTTAAGTCCTTTACCACTATAAATCAATCTCTTTTTTGGACAACAAAAATGTTGTTTATTTTATTTTAGTTAGCTTTCAACTACTGATTCTAATTTTGCTTTGTATTTTCAAATCACCTCAAATGGTAAAGACGCTTTGTTGAATATTTCTTTGAAATTCAAAACAGAAATTGTATTGTGCATTGGATCAGAGGTAGTCATACGAATGTAGACATACATTCAGACTTGAATTGGTACAAAATTCTTCTTAGCAATGTATTTCAATATATTTTCCTGAGTTTTTAATGTTTGTCTCAGACTCAATTTGTGGAGAAGAATAATGATGCCCTTCACATGTCGTTGGTGTGTCTGGTGAGCGAGTCGAAGGATAAATTCATCGGAAAACTCTTTAAGAACTCAAACCACTCCAAAGACACTAAACAGAAAGCAGGCAAACTCAGCTTCATCAGTGTCGGCAACAAATTCAAGGTATGTCTCAAAGTGTAATATGCTGTGAATGTGTTGGATTTTTTTGTCTGTGTTAATAAAAAATATTGCAAATAACAATAATCAACAATTTATTCATTTGGAGTGTTTTGTATGGAGTGTGAACATTGTACAGTAGGCAGAACCTGCAATTTGAAAGTCTTGAAATTAATGTATGGATTCAGATGCAAAAAATGTATTTGTATTTTAAATGTTATTTATTTACATAATTTTATTTGATGTACCTTTACCCTGCAGTTAATTCACCCACCGCTTATGTATGTAGCCTATAGACAGAGATGTGATGCCATGTATAGTATTCAATGATATTTTTAGAATATGACAACATGAGGCAGTGAAAATGCATGTTAGATCCAGTGTACACAAGACCTCTCTCTCTGTCAGAAGATATCCATATATCAAAGTTCTGTCTGATTTCCAAAATCAGTCAACATCAACAGCTTGTTATGTTAACTTACTCTCCTACCAGCCCAAGAGTCCGCAGGGGGAATGCAAAGAAGGCAGGAGACAAAGTGATGGTAAAAATTAGCAAAGTTTATTGAATAATCTTGAGAGTCCAGTCTATAGGCATGCACGCAAGTACTTCAAAACAACGAACGAGACATTCAAAACTACAATGACGGACTACAGGACTGTGTTTGTGCTGCTCCAGATTTTGAGTTTATTGACGCTTCTCCAGCAAATTGTAGTAATTATGCAACCTCATCGTCTGTCCAGACAAATTTCGCCATCTTCTTTGTTTGTATTCACCGCTCTGTGGAAGAATGCTTATATGCGCAGGCGCGCAGTGTTTCTTTAGAAAGTGACATCGCCAA
The DNA here is from genome assembly GCF_019703515.2 of Myxocyprinus asiaticus. Lineage (NCBI taxonomy): Eukaryota > Metazoa > Chordata > Actinopteri > Cypriniformes > Catostomidae > Myxocyprinus > Myxocyprinus asiaticus. The sequence continues at coordinate 5,518,925 of NC_059362.1, read as the reverse complement.
CTATTGGCCTGGCATGCATAATACAGCGTTTTTAGTCGTTTTCGCGGATCCGTGTGACCTGGGATCATTTTGACAACATTGTCGTCTGTACGTGAAACTTCTCAAAAACGCAAAGGAAAAACTTTCCTTAGGTTTTTTTTAGTACATCGTTGTCATGTAAACGTACCCTCAAAAAAAAAAAACTCTCTTTTTTGCAACGTATCTCTAGTTGTGTGTTTGTCTATGTAAATGTCAAATGCTCTTTGTACTAGTAGACTACTCTGTGGGTACATGGTTTTAGAAAGGTATGATTGCGAAAATCAACAGGCATGTATCGTATTGTTTTTGTCATATTTGTTTTCTGTATCTCACAGACGCAGTTGAATATTCTTTTGGAAAAGCTGCGCAGTACCGTGAGTTATCAAACGTATTTATTTTTTTCAATTTGAGCTAAATGTGTGTTTCTACACAGAATGTAGTAGCAAACATTCTGTCTCAGGTGGTACATTGAGTGGTACATCAAAATACATACAGTAAACATACAGTATATACAGCATAAAATAATTCCTAATCAGTATTTTTGTCAAAAATATTGAAACATCCTTTAAAACAAAATACATTTACTTGAGTAGCAAAAATACTTACACTGCCATAAAGATATTAAGATTTTATATTAAGAATATATATTAACCCTATAATGCCACCTGTATCAAATTTGATACGCTATTTTCTAAAGCCTGTGCATTATTAACATAATCAATTTTTTTCCAAAAATCCTGTTGTCTGCAATTTTCTAGATGTCTGCTGCCACCTAGTGGACATTTCTGGGAATATCTTGGTTAAACATTTTTATATTATTTTATTGAAAAAGCCTGTTGAAATCCATGTATCAAATATGTTACAGCAGGCTTTTGAGGTATATCTCTCAATCACCAATACATTTACATTCATGCCCACCACAAAAAACAAACAAACAAAAAAAAAAAATCACAGAGCTTTGAAAATTCTGACATATACTTTTTATAAGATATATTTAGTGTAAACTAATATTTCTGTGTATTTTCATATATGTAGCCTGTCATTATAAAGATCTCATTATTTTACATTACAAGCTATTATGATGTCATCTTACCATAAGTTTTAGAGACCCAGTGAAAAAAGTTTTACAATTTCCCTTTTTTAAATGTAAATATAGTGTTTGGTGCATAAAATATATGTGATAAAAACTTTACAATTTTTTGACAAATCGTTCATATGGCTTTACAGAGTTAAATTAAGTTTATTTTTCTTACCCCATTGGCAGATTATTTTTTACTTGTTTTTAACATAAACCTCACTAATTTTTAATCAACATACGATTAAATTAAGAAAAACTACTTTCCAATGGGTTAAGATGCTGTATATTCTATAAAAACAAGTCTTTCTGTATTTAAGGCAGCACAAGTATTTTGCTTTTCAATTTTTTTATTTACATTTTTTCTTGTTTGAAGAATTTTTACATAGATTACAGGAAAACAAGACAAAATTAGTTGGTGAGAAAATTATATTTTGCAGTGTGAAATGTTTTTGTAATTCATAGCTGATAGTGATTGAGTGCTGGGGTGTGTGTGTGTGTGTGTGTGTGTGTGTGTGTGTGTGTGTGTGTTTCAGGGTTCAAGTTTTATCCGCTGTGTAAAGCCCAATCTAAAGATGATCAGTCATCAGTTTGAGGGAGCTCAGATACTGTCGCAACTTCAGTGCTCAGGTGAACACACACACTGTTGCAACATACAGTATGCTTGCATACATACAGTATGACAAATCTTTCATATGTCAGGCTTTACAGGGCTAAATTAAGTAGATTTTTTTTTTTTTTTACTTGTGTTTAACAAACCTCATAAACATAAATTTCACAAAACTGCCACAGAATTATGAGTCTATTATCAAAAATAGATAGGCCTATATTTATTTAATATTCAGCAGATTGAGAGAAGTCAAGAACTAACAATGAGCCTTGTGCTTTCAAATATCAGTGAATATATAAAATAAATATATATAAAAAAATCAAAGTGACATTCTAGTCAGTTTGAACAGCAAGCCTTTTCAGGCAGAGTGATTTTATCATAATAAATGTGATTTTACTCCACCTCCCTAAGTTCACCCCTTTGGGTAAAATTACCGGTCAAGCTCGGAGACTAGCTGACCAAGCAGCTAAACCAGCTAAGACCAGCAAACCACCCTAGGCTGGTTTAGGCTGAGGCAGTTTGTCATCTGCTTAACCCTCAGGATCAAATCTATCAGCCACTCACTGTGGTGTTTGCGTGTGTACTGCATGTATCTTCTCTGACTGTGTCTGACTAGATGTTCTTGTGTTTGTGTGGTCAGGTATGGTGTCTGTGTTGGATCTGATGCAGGGCGGCTTCCCCTCGCGTGCACCCTTCCATGAGCTCTACAATATGTACAAAGAGTACATGCCTGCCAAACTCACACGACTCGATCCACGACTCTTCTGCAAGGTTTGTGAGTGTGTGTGTTTAGGGCAGCAAAACAACAAGCTGTTATTACAATGGTTGTGTATGTGAAGGATCAGATTCAGTGTCCGTTTATTATAAGCGACTTTGGACTTGTTTTTTCATGAAGTCATTTATAAATATAAGAAGTCACAGGTCGTGGTTTTTTGGGCTTGTTTCCAGAGTACAGTCGCATTGTTGGGCTTGCTGATTCTTGGGCTCCCGAAGCACAATAAACTGGGATCCACCACTAATAGCAGCTGCCAAATAACACCATCTACTGTTAGAGCTGTGCTCTACATCAGTGGTGTCAAACACACGGCCGGCGGAAGAGTCCTCTGACCCGCACAATGGCAGAATTTCGAACTCGCGGTCTCGAGAATACGTGCGTAAGCACAATTTTTATCTGAAACTGGAATGGCGAGTGACAGGGCAGCCCAGTTCATTTGCTCAATCACGGCAATAATGACAAAATAACTGACTCACAAGAACGATTCACTGACATATGGGACATCATTATGGATTGCAAGCAAGTTCTACTCTACACATGAGAAATTTCAAGCTCATGAAATGAGTAGAGAAAAACTATATATAAATTAATTTTAGACTTTTAATTTTTGTAATATTCCCTGATATTTTCAGGTTTTCCATGACAATGGGAACCCTGTAAAGAGCAATGAGTGTGTGCTCCCTTTATTAATCCCAATATCCGTTATTAAAGCAGTATAAAGTTGATTCAGAACATTATAAACTACAGAAGAACATGTGCATGTGCTCTGTACAAAACAAGGTTTAACAAAATATAATCTGCCCGCATAACATGACGTTTAGTCCAAACAGGTTACCAAATGCTGATCAATGTTTAAGACCATGAGACCCTCCATAAGCACCCCTCAACCAGGCAAAACAATTGAGGTCGCTTATTTTCACTTGTTTTGGTGAGGCAAGTCGCTTATTTTGGGCTTGTTTTTGCAGACCAGGTCACAAGATCTGACAAAACTGATCAGATTGTATATTGTGTGTGTTAGTTGAGATTTACCAACATTTACTCAGCATTTAGCCCTCAGAGTATTTGTAATAAACACTAAAGATTTTTACAATGTTGTTGTTTTTCTCCAGGCTTTGTTCAAAGCTCTCGGCCTGAATGAAAACGATTATAAATTTGGTTTGACGAAGGTATTCTTCAGACCTGGAAAGGTGATTATATATCTGTACTATTTATTAACAGGATCAGAGTCTCATGAAGAAATGTCCTGATTCTTGGGCTCCCAACAATCTGTATATTACTTTAAAATCAAAAGTATGATTTTAAGTATGAAAGTTTGCATAAAGTATACTACCATCATGTGTACTTACTATTGTATTTTATAAATGTACTTTACAATTTAAATAATATAATATATCTTTAATTTTCCCACATTGGGATTTTTGCATTACTTGTATTTTTATTTTTATTTTGAGGTGAAATAATAAATAATTATTAAACAGGCCCTCGATAGTCAAAAAGTGAGAACTGTACAGATGAGTTGATTGTTATCTTGTTGGTCCGGTGTCAGTTTGCAGAGTTTGATCAGATCATGAAGTCCGATCCTGATCATCTGGCTGAGCTTGTCAAACGTGTCAATAAATGGCTTATCTGCAGCCGCTGGAAGAAGGTGCAGTGGTGTGCGCTGTCAGTTATTAAACGTATGTAACCTACAGTTCAGTTCCCTTTAATGATTATGATCTTAAGTGCTAGAATGCATTAGTTTGCATGATCTATTATGGAGGACCAAATATTCATAAATTTACAAATAAATACATGTACATTTACAAAATGTATTTTTGTATCGCACCTCTTCAACGATATCTATGCCTGAATGTGAAAGGCACACCCCATCCGTATTATATATCAGGAAAGAAATGTAGAAATAAAGCAAATGGAAATAAATGAAAGCGTTAATACAGAAATGAACATTGGAATAAATAAAATGTTAAAATTTGTCAAAATTCAGAAATCACCTTTTCATTTCATGTGTGCTAATCTGACTTGAATTGGCCACACACAGGTTGTTGAATTGGAATTTGACTAGGGATGACAGGAAGATGATTTTACTAAAAGAAACTCAACACAATCACACAAAAGAGAAATTTCTTTAGTTTTGTCTCATAATATAAATATTAACCATTTGACAGTAATTACTGTCAAAACAATTAACACAGCCATCAAAATGCAGCACCACTTTGTTTTCAGACAACTTTATAATAGTAAATATTAATCAAATTCTGGGGTAAATTAGAGCATTCTGGGAGATTTTCTGGGAGTTAATTTATAAAATATAATGACATGTATTTGCATTAAATATACATTGGATTCAACATTGAAATAACCTATATGTTGCATGTATAGTAAGCTACACTTACTGCAGAGTAGTTAAAATATTTTTTTAATTACATTCCATTTTAATTCCACTTCATTAAATTACATTACAATTACAGTTCTGCATCATGTGTGCTACCTCAATTTAAATTAAATTGTCAGGAACTAAATTGGAATTTAACAGCATTCTCAGTTCAATTCTGAATAGTGCACAACAAGCTCAAATCTTCAAGAAATGTTTTAGGAGAAACATTTTAATGATTTTTCATAGAAGTGATTGTTTAATTTGTGTCTCTTGCTCTGTCAGTGAAGAATAAGATGCTGTATCGAGCTCAAGCGTGCATCCAGATGCAAAAGACTGTTCGCATGTGGCTGTGCAAGAGGAAACATAAACCACGGTGAGTGGCACCTTGTCTCATCTACACTGTTCTTCACTTCATTAAGATGATGCACAGACACACCCTTATGTCTGTAAAAAGCACTTATTAGTGAAGCAACACACAGGAATAATATCAGTAATGCATTACCAGAAGTTCACCGGCCTAGTAAAGTAATCTCACTTCAAAACAAGTGATTTATCCAACTTTACAGCTCCAAGAACACACATTTGTTAATAAACAATTTGAGTAAGTACTTTCACAAAAATGTAAGCTGCTCATTTCTGTGTTTAAACCCCCCAGTACACTTGCCCTATAGACTTCCATAGTACATGCATTACTGTAAAGCCTTTTTGCATTCATTTGTACAAAAAGTGTGAGTTGTAAAAACCTTGGGAATACACTAGCACAGAAAATTACAATACAGCAGCTTCTAACGTATGATAGTTCCTATTTATGTAATTGTGTCTATGTGTGTGTTTGTTAGTATCGAAGGGCTGGTGAAAGCTCGTAACCTGAAGAAAAGGATGGAGAAGTTGAATGAGGTGGTTTCTGGACTCAAAGAGGGCAAACAGGAAATGAGTAAACAAATGCAGGAACTAGATTTCTCTATCAACGCACATATACTCAAGATTAAGGTGTGCACCATTCCATATTAATCTCGTCAGTGAAAATACTGACAACAATGTTCATTGATAAAGGTTAATTTTTTTATTTTGTCAACGATAACAAAGGTGAGACGTAAAAGTGTAATGCAATAACCTAAACTGTCTAAACGTGAGGAATTCACAACAGTCACTTCTAAAAGTAGCTAATACTTCAGTATACACTGATGAGCCAAAACATTATGACCACTCACAGGTGAAGCAAATAATGTTGATCATCTCCTAACAAGGCCACATGTCAAGGTCTGAGTAGATTAGATGGTAAGTGAACAATCAGTTCTCGTAGTCAAGGTGTTGAATGCAGGAGAAATGGGCAGGAGTAAAGCGACTTTGACAAGGGCCAAATTGTTATGGCCGGACAACTGGGTCAGAGTATCTCTGAAACAGCAAGGCTTGTGGAGTGCTCCCGGTCAGCAGTGGTGAATACCTAACGACAGTGGTCTGAGGAGGGACAAACCACAAACCGGCGACAGGGTGTTGGGCGGCCAAGGCTTATTGATGCACGAGGGCAACAAAGTCAGAGTGCCCATGATGGCCCTTTTCCACCGTTGCAAGCACCTACAATGGGCACGTGAGCGTCGGAACTGGAACATGAAGCAGTGGAAGAAGGTCGCCTGTTCCGATGAGTCCGGTTTTCTTTTACATCACATGGACAGCTGTGTGCGTGTGCACCGTTTACCTGGGGAAGTGATGGCACCAGGATGCACTGTGGGCAGATAACAAGCTGGTGGAGGGAGTGTGATGCTCTAGGCAATGTTCTGTTGGGAAACCCTGGGTCTGGCTATTCATGTGGACATTCGTCAATTTGACAAGTGCCACCTGCCTAAACATCGTTGCAGACCAGGTACACCCCTTCGTGGCAATGGTGTTCCCTGATGGCAGTGGCCTCTTTCAGCAGGATAATGCGCCCTGCCACACTGCATACAGTGGTTTGCGGTACATGATGAAGAGTTCATGGTGTTGCCCTGGCCTCCAAATTCCCCAGATCTCAATCCGATTGAGCATCTGTGTGATGTGCTGGACCAACAAGTCCGTTCCACAGTGGCTCCACCTCACAACTGACAGGACTTGAAGGATCTGCTGTGAATGTCTTGGTGCCAGATACCACAGGACACCTTAAGGGGTCTTGTAGAGTCCATGACTCTGCAGGTCGGCACTGTTTTGGCGTCACGCGGAGGACCAACAGCATATTAGGCAGGTGATCATAATATTTTGGCTCATCAGTGTATTTATTATATGCTATTATTTCAGGAGCTCAGGTTTTCAGGACAGTTTCTCATGTTGTTTAATCTTACATATTAAATATTTGACATTTTCAAGATGTTTGACATGTTTAAATCATTTTAAGTAGTTCATACATTTTGCAAAATATTTGAATATTTGGGGGAAATTTGGTCTGTCACAGTTTGATACATGTTTTTGTCATTTGCTCATCAACTAAAATGTTATTAAATTGACTAATATTAATAAATATGACATGATGAAACATTGACTAAATTAAAGGACATTTTCCTCAAAAGAAAAATATTGTGACTAAGATAAAAAATAAAAATGACACTGGTACCATTAAAATTATTTGCATTGTGACATTATTTTAGTAACATTTATTCTCATTTCCACTAAGGAATTCTAATTACTGTAATGCCAAAAAATTCCATTGTTATTACAATAGAAAAATCTCATTTTCTTCATGATCAATCTAAATATAGAAAAAAAATCAACCCATTAGACAAAAAATTGTGTGTAGTTGAGGATACACCTGAGTGCGTTAGCGGTACAATAATGTTCTTATGGTTTTAATCGTTCCTGTACTCTGTACTGTATGTGTCATACTCTAGAACACTGTGATGAGTCACATTGACATTGATCATGAGCATCAGGCTCTAGTCACATGCTCACAAGAGCTGCTCAGCAACATGCAGAAGAAGAAGCAGGAAGAGGAGGAGATGGAGCGCCTCAGACGCATCCAAGAGGAAATGGAGAAAGAGAGGAAGAGACGTGAGGAAGAAGAACAGAGACGCAAACAAGAGGAAGAGGAAAGACGCCAGTGAGTATACAGCTGAGTATACACTTCATGAAAGTCACCTGAGAATTAAAATTCTGTCATCATTGTCTCGCACTCATGTTGTTTCAGTCCCGAATGACTTTCTGTCTTCCGTGGAAAACAATGAAAAGTGAAATGAAAGTGAATGGAGAATGGGTCTGTCAAGCTCCAAAATGACACAAAAAAAAAGTATCATAAAAGAAGTCTATAAGATGTCTTTTCCTCACCCGAAGCTGTTGACTTAAGAAGACTTGGAATATAGCTCTTAAGTAAAAATTAACTGCTCATATGTTTCTTTCTTTGTGCCGTTTGTTTGTTTTTGTAATTTTGGAGTTTGACAGACCCAGTCCTCATTCACTTTCATTATATGGAAAAGAGTGGCAAGGATATACTTCACAATTTCTCCTTTCTTTAAGAAGTTCTCTGGGATTGTGGATTGCGATGAAAATGCACATATTCCACTTTTGTTGCATTTTGTGTCCATGAGGTGAAGGTTTCTTGCATCAAAAACAGTCCCAATTAAATTTCACATGATAATTTCCCACCCTCTCCCAGACCTTTACAATTAAACAGCCTGTTTTTGCTGTTGTACCTTGAAGACTTCTATATGGAAATGACACTGATCTGTGTCTTTTAGGAAAGCAGAGATGGAGTTGAAGAGGAAACAGGAAGAGGAAGAGCGTAAGAAAAGAGAAGAGGAGGAGAGGAGACTGCAGGTGACCTCAGATTAACACTTCACAAAATCACTCTAGCATTTTTACACCCAGCTGGTCCAAAGTTCACATTCGGCTGAACTGAGAATATTTGCCAGTCATAACTATTTCCCACATACACTGGCGGCCAAAAGTTTGGAATAATACAGATTTTACTGTTTTGGAAGAAAATTGGTACTTTAATTCACCAAAGTGGCATTCAACTGATCACAAAGTATAGTCAGGACATTACTGATGTAAAAAAAACAGCATCACTATTTGAAAAAAGTAATTTTTTATCAAATATAGACAGGCCCCATTTTCAGCAGCCATCACTCCAACACTATATCCTTGAGTAATCATGCTAAATTGCTAATTTGGTACTAGAAAATCACTTCCCATTATATCAAACACAGTTGAAAGCTATTTGGTTTGTTAAATGAAGCTTAATGAGTCTTTGTGTTTGTTTTTGAGTTGCTACAGTATGCAATAGACTGGCATGTCTTTAGGTAAATATTAGGTCAAAAATTGCAAAAAAAAAAGAAACAGCTTTCTCTAGAAACTCTTCAGTCAATCATTGTTTTGAGGAATGAAGGCTATACAATGCTTGAAATTGCCAAAAAACTGAAGATTTCATACAAAGGTTTACACTACAGTCTTCAAAGACAAAGGACAACTGGCTCTAACAAGGACAGAAAGAGATGTGGAAGCCCAGATGTACAACTAAACAAGAGGATAAGTACATCAGAGTCTCTAGTTTGAGAAATAGACACCTCACATGTCCTCACCTGACAGCTTCATTGAATTCTACCCACTCAACACCAGTTTCATGTACAACAGTAAATAGAAGACTCAGGGGTGCAGATCTTATGGGAAGAATTGCAAAGAAAAAGCCACTTTTGAAATGGAAAAACAAAAAGAAAAGGTTAGAGTGGGCAAAGAAACGCAGACATTGGACAACAGATAATTGGAAAAGTGTTATGGATCTTAACCCCATTGAGCTTTTGTGGGATCAGCTAGACTGTAAGGTGCATGAGAAGTGCCCGACATGACAGCCACATCTATGGCAAGTGCTACAGGAAGCGTGGGGTGAAATGTCACCAGAGTATCTGTACAAACTGACAGCTAGAACACCAAGGATCTGCAAAGCTGTCATTGCTGTACATGGAGGATTTTTTGATGAGAACTCTTTGAAGTAGTTTAAGAAGTTCTGAATTATTTTTTCAAATTGTAATAGTAATTAATTCACATTATTTATTTATTTATTTTCCCCCTTTTTCTCCCAATTTGGAATGCCCAGTTCCCAATGTGCTTTATAAGTCCTTGTGGTCACGTAGTGATTCGCCTCAGTCCGGGTGGCGGAGGACGAATCCAGGTTCCCTCCGTGTCTGAGACCGTCAACCCGCGCATCTTATCACGTGGCTTGTTGAGCGTGTTGCCACGGAGATATAGCGCGTGTGGAGGCCTCACGCCATCCACCGTGGCAACCACGCTCAACTCCCCACGCACCCCACCGAGAACGAACCACATTATACCCTCCCTAGCAACTGGGCCAATTGGTTGCTTAGGAGACTTGGCTGGAGTCACTCAGCACACCCTGGGATTCAAACTAGCGAACTAGCGAACTCCAGGTGTGGTAGCCAGCGTTTTTACCACTGAGCTACCCAGGCCCCCATTTTTCAAAGAATACCACTTTGGTGAATAAAAGTATCAATTTATTTCCATAAGAGCAAAATCTGTACATTATTCCAAACTTTTGGCCGCCAGTGTATGTGAAGTAAGGCTGTCAAATTGGAATTTAAGATAAAAATGCACATTCGAATGCTAAAACGATCATTTGAATGTTGGATGTGTGCCAACCACTGATGATGACTTACATTCTTAGGCTAAAACATACGCAGTGCAACAAAAAATAAAACAGAACACGGGTGTCTAGAGACGTGTTTCAAAGGTTGAATTTACTTTAATTGACAAAGTTTCTTAAAAAAATGCATTGTTACTGCACGAGAACAGCGAGACAAGATGAAACGCTCAAAGATATCTGTCTAGCGCATGGAAAAAGACGTTTGCGTTCAGAGTGAATGCCACTCAGAGCTGGAGGTCTTTGGCAGTTGTGTCTTGATTATGCCTTGCTCTGTTATCAGCGTCTCTCTGCATAAGCATCAGGTGCACACATACAACTGTATTTAATGAAAAACACTGTGGTACCTCCGGTATTATGAAGCTTGAGTCTGTGGTAGTGCTGTGGCACCGGTGTATGCAACACTACATAGAACCGTCTATTGAAGTATTTCTTTTCTTGTTTTACTTTTTTTACTTAATTTTTTTTTTTAATTAACTGGCTTAAACTTTTGGATTTATCATTTAACGCACATTTTTTAACAGCCATATGCTTCAGCACAGTGATGATTGGTTTATATCAAAGAGCTAAAATACTATGTATCTTTATAATGTTACACCCTTTTGTTGACGTAGGAGAAAACGTCGATTTAAAAAGTAAATGTCTTGTAGATTTTCCCCCTACCAGAAATAATGTCTTTAAAATTTGATTATAATTTGAATTTTTGTAATATTTCAGTGAAAAATTTGAATTTTGTTTCTCAGCCCTGTTGATAGCCCTAATGTGAAATATTACTGTAGTGTAATAAAACTGAAGTGTGTCATTTCTGTCTGCCATTGATCAACAGATAGTAAACAGATGTCTAAACAGATCTCATCCCAAAACTCACATTATTCATTGAGCCATTGTTGCTGTGTCAGACTGGTCAGAATGCCAAACAAACAGCAATGTTTTTTATCGCCACAGAGCTTCAGAGTGTTACACGGAGGAAATTAACTTTTTTGTATTTTAATAACTGCCAGATTTTTACTTGCGTTTACTGAATGGCGAGTGATCATTTCCATCCAGTAGAGTGCTTGTAACGTCAAGATCATGGGTTTGAATTCCAGGAACACATGGAGTAATAAAGTGTATGCCTTGAATACACTGTTGCATTGGATAAGAGCCTCTGCCAAATGCATAAAAGTAAATGTAATTTGTGATGAGCGGTTGATGTGTGACGTATGTTGCTTTGTCTGTCAGGAGGAGATGGAGCTGCAGTTGGTGGCGGAGAGAGAGCAGGAGGCAGCACGAGAGGCCATGCTGAATCAAGAGCGCCGAGATCGTGAGCTCGCCCTGCGGATCGCTCAGAGTGAGGCCGAGCTGATTCCAGAGGAGACGCCCGCAGACGCAGGACTGCGCAGGTACTGTCACACCGGCATGTGCAGTCTCAAAGCATCTCACGCCTGGTTTCATTTAATTTTGGTATGAACAACATCTTATTTCACCAACTGAACTCCACAGTTTGATGGTATATACCATCATACTGCCCAGACGTATCTGCCATCATAGTGTTCCCAAAGGGCAGAGCAAAAACATTTATTGCATCAGACAAATTGCTTGCATGTCCATTTATACTGTTACTTTTCATACAAACACATATCATTGTCAGTCATGTCATGAGGAATGTTCTGAGTTCAATAAAACTGAAAATCTGTGTACAGTATCTGTGACAGAAAATAATGTCAACTTGTCCTACAGTTTGTAAAAACAAACCTAAAAACATGATGGGGAGCAGAAACAGCTGTTCATTTGTTTAGAAAAGCAGTCCCACCTCAAAATGGTTAAGACAACTTTACAGCTCAAATAATAAACAGAGTTTTAATGAATAACACTTTAACAAAAATACAAGGTTTACATCTTTGCTTTTACTTCCACTTGCACCATAGACTTCCATTGTAAATGCATTACTGCGGTTTTTGCTTTAAAAATAAACTGAGGGATGAGTTCAAATTATGTTCTGGGGTAATCGTCATTATGCCACAAATACTGTGGATATAGCTTCAATTGTATTAAACCCAGAACATTCCTTTAAAGCTTTACTGGTGGTGGGATTGTGAATTAGAGTTTTGTCTAATAACGATGGAGATTTTCATTTCTGTCTCCATCAGTCTATTTAACAATCTTCCTCTGTGTTTTTACAGTGTTGCACCACCACAAAAGCTCAAGAGCTTCACCATGTACGTTACATTTTACACTATGTCTCCTATTTAAAATCATAATTTTTGTTTATTGCTAATTATTAGATTAGCATAATATAATACCTTAGAATTAAATGTCTGCAGTAGCAGTTTATGGGAATCTAGTTGGTTTTTAAATAGGAATGGTAAAAATAGCAATTTTCAGATGCATCGCGATGTCAATATCGATTCTTAAATACCAAGATCGATCTTTTACCATATGCGCAACTCTCTACAACTCTCACTCGCATATAAGACCAAATTTCATGCTATTAAAGTAGTATATTGGCGAAGAAGTTCAGCACCGAGATCCTTTCACTGCATGTTGAGAGTAAAGGTTTGGTTTGACTCGTTCTATGTTATGTGTGTCCAAAGACGAGATCCAAACAATTCTTTTTTTTTTTTTTTCATTGAATAATGTCTCTTTTAATATCTATTCTGTGCTTTACAGTCAATTGTTGATCAAAAACAACAAAATATAAACATTTAATTCTAATCACGAAAAGCACGGATGAGGGTAAAGAAGCCATCTGAGTCCTCTCTCGTTAATTTGCACTCATTTACAGAGGCTCTTTACAGAACAGACGGTTTTCTTAAAGAGACAGTACCGATGTTTAGTACATGTTCTACAGATCAATGGAAATACTTTTAAATAGCATAAATTATGCATTAAACAATACACATGTATCAAAATATAATATATGCAGTATAATATCATATTTATTGATGGAATATATGGATTTGGACTTTTAAAAAGCTAAAATGTTACAAGAAAAAAGAAGGTCCCCTGTATAATTAACTGCATTAGCTGGAAGATCATTTATTTTATATGTAAGCAAAACAGGCATTATAACTGAAAAATACTAGGCTTGGGATCAATGCCTTTTGCACTCATCGATAATCAGAAGATTTTCCCAATGATTATCAATATATATATTGGGATTTTTTCAGATATAAACCTGTTGGACAATAGTTTTTGTGTTTTCAAACATATTTCTCAACAGAACTTTGGTAAAGTGTGAGTGGCAGGGTAAATTAAAGGGGTTTGCACACCGAATGTGTCTGGCAGAGGACATGGAGCATTCTAAAATTCGAAATAATTATTTTCATGAAGGTGCATACATAGCACGAGCTCACCGTCTTTGAAGGCTGCTCAAAAATCTGCAACGCCACAAAGTTTAATGCATAGTTTTCCATTAAAGTCAACCCAAATCATTATCAAAGGACAAAGATTATTTACTCTAGCCATCAGTGGATGATATATTGTGTATATGCATCTCTCATATATATCCTGCACAATTTATTTTCAGTTACAAGTATGTCTTTTTGTGGTTTGACGGCTTGAATGAAACCTCTTCAAAAATACATACAGAGAAATTGAATAATCATTTATTAAACCAATTTCATACGCTAACATGCAAACTCATGAACGTCACTTTCATTCTTGAAGTAGAAAAACATTTGTAACTTTTGTGTGTGTGCAGTATGTGTAAGGAGCTCTAAAATATCCATCCTGTTTTGTGAAACCTGTGCCTTGTGACCCGTTTCAGTAAATGCATCACCCCCTTGTGATCTCCCAACGTTATTATGCCAGACATTCAGCAGAAGCCCAACTGAGTGAATTGGAAAGCATGCAAATTAGGCTTCTAATTTAAAAGTCAGCTAATGTTAATATGTTGATGCCTCAAAAATATATAGATAAAATAACGTGCCGATCAATTATCGATATTTTATGACATGCTTAAAAAAATACCCATATGAATCAATATTGAATCGAATTGAGAGCTTGTGAATCGGAATCGAATCGGGAAATCTATCAATACCCAGCCCTATTTTTAAATACAGAAATGAGGGGAATATTCTTCTATCACATCCACAGATAAAACACATACTGTAAAAATACTAACACAAATAAAAGACATTCATATACTAACATGTGTATGGTCCAATCATCATGTCCTATAGGGAGGAAATGGCCAAGGAAATGTCTGATCTGCTGGCTCGGTGCGTAGAGGGGTTTGTTTATATCACTACAGATCTATTTATAACCAAAAGGCTAAACCATATCTTCTGAAAAATCACTTGATGACAATCAAAACAAACTACAAATTCATACAAATTGGTAACATGATTTGCGTAATTCAGATAATCTAGATCAATCAAAATATTTAATATTGTTCAATTATTTCAAATTATATAGTTATATTAATAATTAATAATAACTACAGTAAAATACTATGCAGTTATTGTAGTAGCCAAATTGTAGTTTAATTTCTGCTCAAGAATAAATCTGTTTCCTCCTTACATCTAATTAAAAGTTTCTATGCTTTTGTTCATTTTCTGAAACTAATCGTGAAAGATTGTTATTGTTTTTGATGCTATTCTTATTACTGAGACTTGTTCTTGTTATTAGGATGTTTTTTAAACCATTCGTTACTCTGACAGCGATATTCCTAATTGAAAATTATTTCAATTAGGAATTGATATTATATAGAAATATGAAATTACACACATGGAAATATGCAAATTATGTATATTTTATATTTGAGCTTCTTAAAAGTCGTCACCCTTTGTTCTGCAAACTCTGTTCTTTTTCTGCTAATTTTCTCTGTTCATTCTCTCAACCAGCTTCACACGGCATATCCTGAGATGCTTTTTAAACAGTATTGAAGGAGTTTCCATGTATGGTTTATGGTCAAATGATCTTTAAGATTATGAGAAACAAATTCAGTAAAGCGTGCCCAAACTTTTGACTGGTATTGTATGTTTGTTGTGATGTTATTAGTTATTTTTAGTACCATTGCAAAGTCTGATTCATTTGAATGGACAAATAAAAAATCATTACTCAATAGTGTTCTCAGTTATTACATTTTAAAAATTTCTAGTCATCTCAATCAATTGGCTGCTTTATGTACAATTGGGTATTTATTTTTTTTATACAGAATACACTGATGTGATAGTATATATTATATATTTTATCTATGTATAATTTTTACTGAAAAAATTATTTATCAAAAGATTAGTTGACTGTTGACTGTGACTTGTTTAACTACTCTGTGTTATGAGTAGCTTGGTAAACTACAATTTAAAAGTAAGGAAAGGCAGAGGTAACTCAAATGCCAAGCTCTCATTAAATGTCTAAAAGCAGTAAGAAATTCTGTCAGAGGAATTGTATTGTATTGTATTGTATTTTCTAAAATGGCATTCTCAGTAATGTTCATTTGCCTTTTTGCGCCCTTAAAATTGCTTGATTTGGTTTTTGTTTCCAGAGGTCCACAGGTATTAGGCACTAACACTCAAGCGGATGTCAAGAAGTATGAACTGAGCAAGTGGAAATATGCTGAATTACGAGATGCCATCAACACATCCTGTGGTAAGAAAGATTTGATTGAATAAAAATGTTTTCTAGGGCTGTTAATAAAGTTTAACAGCTGGATGGAGAGCAACAAAATGGAACTCAACTCAGGCATTCTCGGCAAGATGCAACTGTCAAAGACGTCCATATAACTCATAGACAAACAATAATAATTTTTTTAAAAAGCACAGATGGAACTCATCCTGTATGAACTACGTCTACCTCGGACAGATTTACAAACATTTACACAATAAAGTGCTAATGTCTAATTTATATAAGCAAATATAATCATTATTAAAGCTGCAAGCAGCAATGCGGATTCCTCTTCAAAACTGCAAATTATGTAAAAATTGACATGGTAGAGACATGTACTTCACACATGTACACAACTTTTCATTAATTTGTTATTAAACATTGCAAGAGTCTTCATATGAACTGGTGATTGAATCAAAGTATCGGTTTTATGACTAGCGGATTTGTAAAGCATTATTTTAGCATTAGTGATAAATAATAGTAAACTGTAATTCTGTCATCTTATGACATAGCAAGGTGAAATTTTGCACAGTACTTCAGAGTGATGTTATCTTGAAGCCTGTTATGTTGGAAAAAACATAAGTCAAAATGGCATTAGAATTTTTGGACATATGGAAATTGAGACAATGTGGACATTTACATAAATGCACACCTTTCAGCCTTTTGTATTGTATTCATTTTTGCTAAATATCAAATTGAAAGACATATATCCTACATACACATACCGAGTTTCAAGTCAATTGGAGCTATGGTTCAGGAGGAGTAGATTTTGTAGTTTTGGACAAATTTATATTGTACAAAATCCATCATGGCGGACTTTATGGGTTCTAGAGGCTTTTTTTGTTCCTCATGAGAAATTAGGCATATATACCAGGTTTCAGAAATTTTGGACTTATGGGGTGGAAATGGCATCACTTTGAAAATGGACAAATTGGGGCAAGGCCTGTAGCGCTACCTATAGGCTCACGTGGGCCATTTTTGGTGTGGTAGTTTCTCGTGGCCTGTATGTGCCAAATTTCAAAACTTTTTACCAAGGAGATCTTGAGTTATTGGGCAATTTAGAGCTACAGGAATAATAATAATAAGAAGAAAAATACTTACAAAAACAACAGGTTTCCTCCAACCGGAGGAATCCTAATAATAATTAATTAATTGTAATTAATTCAATTAAACATTTTAATCAGTTGTTTTATTCATAAATGGGAATAATGTATTTATTTCGTTTTTTTGTTGTTAATTTGTTAGAATTAGTTTCCTTTGATTTCAGCATGTAAATAGAAGAACGTTTACGACAATATATACATTTCGCAGTAGAAATTTGAAACGGTTGTTGTTTATGCTTACGAAAAATGTTTATAATGGAAATGTCTTTTATTTGTTTCCAACTCTCTTTTTACACTATTATTCTTTCTCTGCTGGTAGATATTGAGTTGTTGGCGGCATGTCGTGAGGAGTTTCACCGAAGACTGAAGGTTTATCATGCATGGAAGTCAAAGAACAAGAAACGCAACACTCAGGATGAACAGAGAGCTCCAAAAGCCATCACAGACTTTGGTAAGAAATGCCACAGCTTCATATTTATAGAGTGACCAGACTTCCCGATTTTCAAACCATGTCCCACGTCCTGACAGAATTACAGTCAGGATGCCATTTGTCCTGATAATTAGTCTGGTGTTTATTTTGATTGCTTTTAACCCTCCTATGATATTGAAAAATGACCTCTCCCTTTGGTATTCATGGTCATTTTATACCGGAAGGGTCAGATGTGTAACCCTTTTTTTTTTAACTTTATGATGATGATGATGATGATGATGATGAAAATGGTACCATTTCTTCTTACCTGAAGTAAGAACAATAAAATTATGCATTTCTTTTGATCTTATTTACTTGTGAATTTCTCAATTTTACCATTAATTTGCATATACAAATAAGCACGTCTATAAGTTGAAACATTAAGAAAATATGAGAATGTGACAAATTGGAGGCAGATTGCTGCCATCTGGTGAACAAAATATAAATAACATGACTTGAAAACCATGTCATGCCAGTAACAGCCAGCAGATGGCTGTAGCCACCTATTGTGCAGTCTGATGGCTTCTCATAACCTAATTTTATATTTTATCACAAGATATGCAGTTGGATGTATACTTAGACATTATCAAACTATTATTTGGCAAAGTGTCAGTTTTTGCAGTTATTGTTATTATGTTTGCAATCAAACCTGACCATGGTGTTAGAGAAGAGAAGACACAGAATAAGCATTTTTCAACCAATAATTTATTATAAACATTTGAAAACTCAAAATAAATGCATAATAATGTAAAGAAACAGAAATGAACGGCAAAATTCTGAAAATTCCATTAAAGTATAAAACAGAAGAATCAGAGTAAACATTTTGCAATTTCCAACTTTCTATTGTAAAAATTTATTTTTCAAATGTGTGTGTGTGTCAGATTGCTGTCATCAGCTGGAAAACAACAGATGATTTGTAATGCCAACAATGACCAAAAGATAGGTGTAGAGCTCCACTTATTGATGCCCTGGTTCTCTCTCTCTCTCTCTGTGTGTGTGTGTGTGTGTGTGTTATCGTCTCACCCCTATATTTCTGAGTGTGTCTGTTTAGCATTGTGACTGATTTATTTATTTGACAAATGTTAAAAAAAAAAAAAAGCTCTGTGTTACAGTCTCACCAGTTCATGTTTTTGTTTTTAGATTTATTGATTGTATTTGACAGATCATTTTCAATGGTCAGTCAATTTTGACCATGAATACCAAAGGTGTGGCTTTTTTTTTTAGCAACCATTAAGACCACTTAGCCCAATTTTTTTTATTTTATGTCCGGATGGCAAATGAAGGAAAAGTCACCAAGTCTTGTACTGCTCAGATAAAGGAAACCATTTTTATTAAAAGAGTACAATTTATTTTGGTCAAAAATGACCGAATACCATAAGAGGGTTAATGAGACTGCAACTATCTAATAGCTTATTAAAACAAACCTATTCACTTTTAGTAATCTGATAAACCATTTCCATAATCTTAAAAACATGACAAAGAGAAATCTTAAAGGTGTAGTTCACCCAAAAATGAAATTGTCATTATTTATTCACCCTCATGTTGTTCCGTATGACTTTCTTCTGTGTTACACAAAAGGGGAATTTTTGAATAAATTCACCTTTTCACCAGGCCCCTAACATGTCTACATAAACCTAGGAGGTCTCATTAAAACACTGAGATTTGCCATAAGTGTGTTACATCCCGTCTAGGGTATTAGGGTGCAAAATAAATAGCACAAGAATAGAAATTCTTTTCTGTTTCATTTCGAAATAGTAAAAGTCGGTGGAATAATTGGAAGCCAAGGCGTCAGAGGTAAGACCAAAATAATAAACCATCAGTTAACTAACTCCCCAAAACATAGATAAATGACTGATGAAATTACAAAGAGAAATTAAATACAATAATTACCTCACTAACATAAACCAATTGAAAACAATATCTACAGTAAACAACCCCCTGCAGCTTTTCTAATGATAACTATTTACATTATGTACAGAATGGCATTGCTCGAGCAACAATCAACCCAACTGTCAATATACTAATAAACAAACTAGGCAAGCATCAACAATATGAAAAGCAGACATTTTTGACTACTTGAAATGTCATTGCATTAGATGCAAAATATCAATGCAAGTTTGCAAAACAAATATGCTTAAAGCTTTTCTCAGACATACATTTTTGAGCCATTTTTGCGATGACTTTTAAGCAACTGGTGTCACACATGTGTCCAAATAGAGTAACCACAGGTGTAGTTCATCACATTAACTATGAGCATGTTCTACTTACATTTGATAACCAAAAAGTGTCACAATTTTTGTCTTCATTTTGAGCAGTATGTCTATTATTATAATTTAAAACATACATTTTAACAAAGGAAAAAAAACTAAATGTGTTGGTTTCGGCAATGCAATTACAGTGATGACAATTTTATGGGGATATGTGCATAATGGTCATAAAAAATGTCACAATGCACTTTTATTTCTTTTGGTTTTTGGTCATGTTTTCCCATACTTGTGCACATTAGACAGAAGACAAACGGCATTTTTCTTCAGAAGTATCTTTGCTTTTAATTAATACTTAGGTGGTTTCCAGACACTATTAATGAAAGATGTGTTGTTATTATCCTGTAGCCCAGCAAAACCTGGTTCCACCTGTCATGCCTCGACAGCAGGAGATCGTGATGAACCGACAGCAACGATTCTTCCGCATTCCCTTCATCCGACCGGGGGACCAATACAAAGACCCCCAGAACAAGAAGAAAGGATGGTGGTATGCCCACTTTGACGGCCCGTGGATCGCCAGACAGATGGAGCTGCACCCAGATAAACACCCCATTCTACTGGTGGCAGGTCTCATTCACTTTAAAATACATTTAAATACATTTCTTCAAAGCTTAAGTGCGTAATTTGACTCAGGTGACACCAAAGAGATTTACAAAAATATATGTTTTCAAATGGGTTTCCTGAACACTCCCCCTGTCTTCCATTGGTTGAAAAACGAAAGTCCTGCCCTAAACTCTCAACATTAGTTGAGTTGGTCGAGATGCCAAACAGAGCAAGGTTTTGATAGTGCTGCAGAGTCACAGTGTTTACTTTTGTTATGAGAATCAACCTACAAATGGCTTACAGTACTTACAGTGCATTCAGAAAGTATTTAGACCCCTTCATTTTTTTTTCATATTTTATGTTGCAGCCTTATGCTAAAATGCTTTAAATATATATTTTTTTCACATCAATCTATACTCCATATCCCAGAATGACAAAGCAAAAACCAGATTTTTGATAACTTTGCAAATTTATTAAAATGGAAAAACTTGGAGGTCATGTGACGCCATGCGAGGAGCGGTCGTGTGAGCGGCAAGCTCTGTGCACTTTGCTAATTTTATTACTATTTGTGTCATAAACCAGTGAGATTTGATACATCCTGATTCATAACTGTTCTAGGAAGACAATATGTCAAAAAATTCAAAATCCTTGGGCTCTGGAGATATTAAAACACACTTACGTGCTCGGGCTGATTCCCTGAAGCAACAGGCCAAAGCCCTGGACTCAATTCGGATGGTGAACTGAAAGAAATCCGGCGTGAATTGATGAATGTGTTGGCAATGCTGACGAAAGTCATTGCAGACTTGGAGGATCATGTTGTAATACATCGATCGATTACTTCAATGGAGTTGGTTACAAGATTGTCAGACATCGAGAGACAGATTGATTATCTGGAGTCATCGGAGAGGGAATTAACTGCTAACCCGCTAGCGACCAAGGCAGATTTGCAGTGCGTTTGGGAAAAACTAAAGGATTTGGAGAATCGTAATTGACAAAACAACATCCGAATTGTTGGAATTCCTGAGCATGAGGAAGGCCGAGATATGGTGAAATTCCTAGAATCTTCCTGAGTCTGCTCACAGATCCACGGAGGAAGACAGGCCCCGATAAATTCTGGCCAAATTTCTGAGATCATCCGATAAAGATCTCACATTACGCAAGGCGAGGAGTAAAGGAAAGCTTTCTTGGAAGAACCACAGCATTTTCTTGTTCCCAGACTTTGTGAATTCGACAAGAGAGAAACATGATCATAGTGAAGCAAAAGTGTGCAAGCCCCCTAGAGCAGCATTGACACTTCTCAGGATGTGTAAAAATCTTGGTCTTGCAGATACTTTGAGTCGGGGGACAAAGTAGGGAAGCTTTTGGCTAAATACATAAAGCAGAGAGAGTCTTTTTCTACCATTCCCTCAGTGAAATCTGCTGGTGGTGAAATATTTACCTCGGCTATTGATATTTATAATGCTTTTAAAGAATGCTATCTTTATCTCTATAGTTCCACATCTTCATCTACTGATGAAGATATTAGAAACTTTGTGGAACAATTAGAACTCCCTAAACTGACGACTGAGCAGAACAATTCTCTTGATTCTGAGATAACCTTGGAGGAGCTTGGCGAGGTAATTAAAGCCTTGCCTGTAGAAAAGGCTCTGGGGCCAGATGGTTTTGCTGCTGATTTTTCTACAGAACTGGCTCCAATTTTGTTAGAAGTTTATACGGAATCGTTAAAGAATGGAAAGCTTCCGCCAACCATAACACAAGTCCGGATCAGTCTGGTTCTTAAAAAGGACAAAGATCCAAGTGAGTGCAAGAGTTACCGTCCAATTTCCCTGGTCCAGCTAGATGTAAAAATATTGGCAAAAATCCTGGCTAACTGATAAAGTAGTTATGATGTCTCTTATACATATAGATCAGGTGGGATTTATTCTTTACATATGGGGCTCCTCTGATAACATTAGGCATTTCATCAATATCATATGGTCAGTGGTGAATGATCAGACTCCGGTCACTGCTATCTCACTTGACTCCCAAAAGGTGTTACGGGTTCAGGAGTACTTTTATTGGATGGATTAAGTTACTTTATAGACCCGGTAGCAGCGGTACAAACAAATGGATTAATTTCAGATTATTTTACTCTTGATAGGGGCACCAGGTAGGGTTGACCTCTTTCCCCATTATTGTTCTGTCTTGCCCTGGAGCCATTAGCAGCTGCGATAAGAAAGGAGGATGATGTTCCAGGGGTGGCGGCAGGAGGTATGGCGCATAAGCTTTTGCTTTACACAGATGATATTTTATTATTTGACTCTGACCCCACTAGATCTATGCCTTGCCTTCACAGAATTATGAATACCTTTTCTAAGTTCTCAGGATACAGAGTCAGTTGGCCTAAATCTGAAGCTTTGGCTCTGACAGTGCACTGCCCAGTAACGGCCTTCCTGCTGGGCGCCTTCCAGTGGCCCAGACAGGGCATTAAGTATTTGGGCATTTTATTCCCAGCAAATTTGTGTGATTTATTTAAAGTTAATTTTGACCCCTTAATAAAAAGGTTTTCGAGCTATGTGAGCAGGTGGGCTTCATTACATTTATGTATGATTGGGAAGGTTAATGTTATTAAAATGAATTTTATTCCAAAATTCAACTACCTGCTACAGTCTCTCCCTGTAGATGTCCCCCTCTCTTATTTCAAGTAATTTGATAGCATAGCGAAGTCCTTCATTTGGAATGGTAAGCGTCCTAGATTACATTTTAATAAGTTACATAGGCCGATCGACAAAGATGGGCTTGGCCTACCCAACATTTGTTTTATTATTATGCATTCGGTCTTAGATGTTTGGCTCATTGGTTGCTTCCACCTGAGAGAGCCCCTCCCTGGTTTTGTATTGAACGGGAAGTTCTTGCCTCTATTTCGCCATTGCAAAGCCTTTATATCAAACTAATTGGAGAAGTTAAGTTACACCCCGTTATCTCGCATTTGCACTCAGTATGGACAAAAGTGTCCAGAATGTTTAATTCATACATTTATTTAAATGTTGCCTCAAGCATATGGATAAACCCTAAATTATGTATTGATAACTCCGCTTTCTGCTGGTCAGAGTGGATTGTGAGGGGGTTACTACACTCAGTGACCTATATGAGAGCAGAGTGTTGAGATCTTTTGAAGATTTGGTTAAACATTTTGGGATTCCTAGATCTC
Source organism: Myxocyprinus asiaticus (assembly GCF_019703515.2). Lineage (NCBI taxonomy): Eukaryota > Metazoa > Chordata > Actinopteri > Cypriniformes > Catostomidae > Myxocyprinus > Myxocyprinus asiaticus. The sequence continues at coordinate 5,495,304 of NC_059362.1, read as the reverse complement.
AGTTTTTTTAGGTATTTACAGCTGCGCCACCTGCTCTGTACTATTTTTGGGAGTATCATACACCCCCCCCTCCCCAAAGTGGCAGATACTCTGGGAGTGGTGATTACTGCTTTTGGAAAAGGTCATGAGGCATCAGTGTATTACTCCCTACTAATTCAGTGTCTGGGGGACGGAGTTTAACTTCTCTCAAGAGAGTATGGGAGAAAGATTTAAACTTGGTATTGGAGGAAGGAGTGTGGGCTAAGATTCTTAAAAAGGTTAAGTCTGCATCTAGTGATGCAAGGGTGCGTCTTATACAATTCAAAATTTTGCATAGATTTTATTGGACCCCCTCTAGACTGTATAGGCTTGGTCTTAAAGACACACCCACCTGCTGGAGATGCCAATCGGAGGATGGAGACATGGTCCATGTTTTTTTATTTATTCATATGTATATGACAGTAGAAAAAACGCAACACATATATAAAGAATCAACATTTTACATTTAAATCCTACTAATACAATCCCACCCTGACCCCTAACGAACACCCCTGTGGTCCCACATAACACACACACACAATCCAAAAAATTATATATATATATATACACATACACGCACATACATACACATATACACACATATATACATACATACATACACATCCACATACATAAAATAAATATATATATATATATATATATATACACAAATAAATAAATAAAGTAATAATAAACATACATGATTAAACTAAACTACACTCTCCACATCCTCTCCCCGAGAGTCCCCCAAAAAAACTAAATATTTGCCCCATTTTTTAGCAAATAAGTCCTTAAACCCCAGCCTTTTACTTACCGCCTCTTCAAATGCAGCTACCCTCCCCATTTCCACACACCACTCCGAAAAAGAGGGTGCTCCACTTGACTTCCAACCCCTTCAAATTACTTGCCTGCCGATCATGAGACTGGTCATAACCCAATTTTTTATGTGATTATCCCCTAAATGCATGACCGCCCCATCACCCAAAATACAGAGTCTGGGACAGAGCAAAACCTGAGTATTCAAAACATCACACAAATACCTCTGAACCCTCAACCAAAACTCCTGGATCTTAACACACCCCCAAAAGACATGGGTAGTGTCTCCAACTTCTGACTGGCATCGCCAGCAAGTGGGTGTGTCTTTAAAACCAAGCCTATATAATTTAGAGGGGGTCCAATAAAATCTATGTAAAATCTTAAATTGCATAAGGCGAACCCTTGCATCTCTAGATACAGACTTGACATTTTTAAGAATCTTAGTCCACACTCCATCCTCCAATACCAAATTCAAATCTTTTCCCCATACTCTCTTGAGAGAAGTCAAGGCTCCATCCCCCAGACTCTGAATTAGTAGGGAGTAATACACTGATGCTTCATGGCCTTTTCCAAAAGCAGCAATCACCTCTCCCAAAGCACCTGCCACTTTAGGGGGGTGCGTGCCACTCCCAAAAACAGTGCAGAGTAGGTGGCGAAGCTGTAAATACTTTAAAACTGAGATCTGGGAATGCCAAAATGTTGAACCAAATTTTCAAAAGGTCTCAATACTCCACCCTCATACAGGTCACCAAGTGCATTAACCCCCCTCACAATCCAATCTGACCAACAAAAAGGGGACTTATTAATACATAGTTTAGGGTTCAGCCATATGCTTGAGGCTGCGTTTAAATAAATATTCGAATTAAACACTCCGGACACTTTTGTCCATAACGAGTGCAAATGCAAAATAACGGGGTGCGACTTAACCTCTCCGGTTTGTTTGATCGAAAGGCTTTGCAGTGGCGAGATAGAGGCAAGAACTTCCTTTTCAATACAAAACCAGGGAGGGGCTCTCTCATGTGGAAGCGACCAATGAGCCAAATGTCTAAGACCGAACGCATAATAATAAAACAAAATCTTGGGTAGGCCTAACACACCTTTGTCAATTGGCCTATGTAACTTATTGAAATTTAACCTGGGGCGCTTACCATTCCAGATGAAGGACTTGAAATAAGAGAGGGGGACATCTACAGGGAGAGACTGAAGCAGGTAGTTGAATTTTGGAATACAATTCATTTTAATAAACATTAAACCTTCCCAATCATCGATAAATGTAATGAAGCCCACCTGCTGACATCGCTCGAAAACCTTTTTATTAAAGGGTCAAAATTAACTCTAAATCAGACAAATTTGCTGGGAATAAAATCCCCAAATACTTAATGCCCTGTTTGGGCCACTGGAAGGCGCCCGGCTGGAAAGCAGTTACCGGGCAGTACGCTGTCAAAGCCAAAGCTTCGGATTTAGACCAATTGACTTTGTATCCTGAGAATTTGGAAAAGGAATTAATAATTCTGTGGAGGCAAGGCATAGATTTAGTGGGGTCGGAGACAAATAATAAAATATCATCTGCGTAAAGCAGAAGCTTATGCGCCACACTTCCTGCCGTCACCCCTGGAAAATCATCCTCCTTTCTTATCGCGGCTGCTAATGGTTCCAGGGCAAGACAGAACAATAATGGGGAAACAGGGCAACCCTGACAAGTGTCCCTATTCAGAGTAAAATAATCTGAAATTAACCCATTTGTTTGTACCGCTACTACAGGGTGTTTTTAAAGTAACTTAATCCAACCAATAAATGTACTCCTGAACCCATACATTTCCAAAATCTTAAAAAGATAATCCCATTCTACCATATCAAACGCCGTTTCAGCGTCAACTTAGATGGCAACGACCGGAGATTGTTCATTCGCCACTGACCACATGATATTGATGAGACACCTGATGTTATCAGAAGAGCTGCGGCCCCGAATAAACCCCACCTGATCTATATGTATAAGAGGTGTCATAACTTTACTTAATCGGTTAGCCGAAACTTTTTGACAATATTTTTACATCTAGTTGGATCAGGGAGATTGGACGGTAACTTTTACACTCACTTGGATCTTTGTCCTTTTTAAGAATCAGACTGATCCGGGCTTGTGTCATAGTTGGAGGAAGCTTTCCATTCTTTAATGATTCAGTATAAACTTCTAACAAAAGTGGAGCCAGTTCATAGGATCTAAAAAATTCTGCGGCAAAACCATCTGGCCCCAGAGCCTTGCTAGTAGGTAGGGACTTAATTACCTCGTCAAGCTCCTCCAAGGTTATCTCAGAATCAAGAGAGTTTTTTTGCTCAATCATCAGTTTAGGAAGTCTAATGGTTCCACAAAGTTTCTAATATCTTCATCAGTAAACGAAGGCGTGGAACTATAAAGATCAATATAGAATTCTTTAAAGGCATTATTAATATCAATGGCTGAGGTAAAACTTTCACCGCCAGCAGATTTCACTGAGGGAATGATAGAAAGAGACTCTCTCTGCTTTATATATCTAGCCAAAAGCTTACCTGCTTTGTCACCCAACTCAAAGTATAACTGTCTTGCCCTGAATAACCAAAACTCCACTTTCCGTGACAAAATTATATCTATATTTCAATCGGGTCAATTCTCTGAGGCCATCAGCTGACATACGGCGCTTTAGCTCTGCCTAGACACTTTTAATATTCTCTTCCAACTCCACAAGTTCTCGTGCTTTGGATTTTTTAATGAATGAGGCATACTTTATGATCCGACCCCTAAGAACCGCTAAGTGCCTCCCAAGCCACGCCCACAGAGGATACTGAGGACCAGTTGGTCTCCATATAAACACTGATTTCGGCCTTTAACATTTGTTGGAAATCAGGATTTTGCAAAAGGGATACATTAAAGCGCCAACTATATGATTTCTTTTTCTCTATATGTGGCATCACCTCTAAACTCACCAGGGCGTGATCTGAGACTAAAATGTTTCCAATTGAGCAATCAACAACAGATGAAATTAGGGATTTGGATATAAAAAAAAAAATCTGTTCTAGAATAAATCTTATGGACTGATGAAAAAAAATGTATAGTCCCTACCAGATGGGTTCAAAAGTCTCCAAATATCTGAAAGACCAAGATGTTTACACATCCTGTGAAGCGTCAGTGTTGCTCTAGGGGGCTCACACACTTTTGCTTCACTATGATCAAGGACTGAATCCATCAAAAAGATTAAAGTCTCCTCCCAATATTATATCATGAGGGGTGCCAGCGGCTTGCAGCATCCCTTCAAGATCTATAAAAAAGCCCTGATCATCAGCGTTAGGTGCGTAAATATTAGCCAAAATCAGAATTTGCCCTTGAATTTCAGCTAAAATAGTAATTACTCTTCCTAATTTATCTTTAATCTGTTTGAGACATTTGAATTGTAAATGTTTATTTATCAATATAATGACTCCCTTGCTCTTACTTGAGCCAGCACTAAAGAAAACATGTCCACCCCATATCTTCCCAAATTTTTCAGCTTCCTGTGGGGAGAGATGTGTTTCTTGAAGAAACACTATATCATATTTCTTACGTTTAAGAAAAGTAATAACCTTCCTTCTTTTTATGGGGTGCCCCAACCCATTTACATTCCATGTGGAGAGAGATAGTACACTCATATTAACAACTGACATATTGATATAAAAAAAAAAACTGTGTGTGAAAAACAAAATTATGAAGACCACATTCCCCATTAGTGAAACAATCAACCCCGAACATCCCCCCGAACAAAACAAACAGAAAAAAGAAAAACGTGCGCATTAACCCCGCGCACGAAAGCGCCAACCGGCAACAATCCCTCAAAACTCAAAAGGTCCATGAATGCACACGAGTCCCCATGACAACTTTGCCATCGGATTGCTCAATTTTGCCTCACAAATTTGTGAGGCAAAATTACATAACAGAAAATACTTAGTAAAATAAACCCAGTCAATAGGAAGTATGAACACAAAGAATGTGTAGATTCATTCACAGAACTGTTTTAAAGGTGTGATCTTCCACAAAACAAATTCCAGCTGATATAAAACCGTTCAGATTCTTCGGACAGACAAACGAATGTTCAGTGAGCTGGCTGTTATGAGTTCAGCGGATGACGTAATCATTCCAATGTCTCGAAAAAAAATTAAAAACAAACTACATCCAGCAGGAGGAATAAGCACGAAGAACGAACAGATTAATCCACAGCTGTTCCAAAGGAGAGTTATTCAATAGAACAAGCTCCAGTCGCTAGGCGGAACCAATACAAAAAGAAACAAAACCGGCATCCCGGTTCCCCGGATGATCAAGTCAATTCACTCGGAGGCTGCATAAAAGTAAATACCATGACTTACACAATCCATCAACTTTATAAAAGACATCCTTTGTGTGAGCATGTAGATATTTTGTGGTCATCCGTAGTGTCCACACTCAATCTGTCCGGGAGCTTCAATGCAAATGTAATCTTTCATCAATGCAAAAGTTTCTTTAAGGAAAAGTGTTAATCACAAAACAAGCTCCAGCCGCTAGGCGGAACAAACGCAATAAACCCAAAATGTCGCCCAGCTTCCTCAAGAGTAAGTACAGCGAGTCAGGCCCACTCACATGAGAAACATCCAATGGTTTACTCAGACATCGATTCTATAAAAGACATTGCCAGATTTGGACATGTAAATACTTTGCGACCGTTTTTCGTTTCTATTCTCAGTTTTGCTGGAAACATCAAAGCGAACGAGATATTTTTCTGATGTAAGAGTTTCTTACATTCCTTGAACCGATCGCGTTTCTCTCTTGTTGAACTCGCAAAGTCCGGGAACAAGAAAATATTATGGTTCTTCCAAGAAAGCTTCCCTTTGCTCCTCGCCTGGCGCAACACAAGATCTTTATCGGATGATCTTAGAAATCTGGCCAGAATCGATCTGGGCCTATCTCCCTCAGCAGATCTGTGAGCCGGCACTCTGTGAGCTCGCTCGATTTCCAACTTGTGGCCTGTTATGTCGAGCAGACTCGGGACAAACTCGTCTAGGAATTTCACCATATCTCTGCCCTCCTCATGCTCAGGAATTCCAACAATTCTGACATTATTCCTGCGGCTTCTATTCTCAAGATCTTCAAGCTTTACAAGGAGATGTTCCAAATCAACTTTGGTCACGGGCGGATTAGCGGTTAATTCCCTCTCCGAAGATTCCAGAAAATCGATTCGTTTTTCAACATTAGTCACTCTTCTAGCTAACTCAGAGAATTTTATTTCCATCACCGTAATCGATCGACGTATTACAGCGAGATCCTCCAAGTCAGCAAGAATCTTCGTCAACATCACCAACATGTTGGACAACTGACGCTGGATCTCCTCTCCCGTCGCGCCATCCAAATCGAGTCCCCGGTCTGTAGGCCTGTCGGGGCTTTCATCCTGAACACGTAAGTGTCTTTTAATGTCTCCAGAGGCCGAGGATTTGGACTTCTTTGCCATTTTTTGCAACAAAGGGCAAATGTGTAACTGGGTGTATCAAAATTAACCAGATTATAACATGAAAATAATCGAAAATTCACCAAAGTGCGCAGAGCTCGTTGCTCACACATCTGCTCCTTGCATGGCGTCACGTGACTCCTGGCCCATGTTTTTTGGTGGTGTGTCGAGATCCAGAAATTCTGGTCGAAGGTTCAGAATTTTGTGTGCGATGTGGTGGGCACTCAGGTTTCATTTTGCCCCAGACTTTGTGTTCTGAGCGATGGGGCGGTCATCGATGTGGGGGATGGCCATATAGGGAACTGGGTTCTGACATGTGTGATGATTGCCAGGCAGGTTATTTTGAAGGGTTGGAGGTCAGCTGGTGCGCCCCCATATTCAGAGTGGTGAACGGAGGTGGGGAGGGTGGTAGCTTATGAGGAGGTGTCATTTGGAAGACGGGGTGGCTTAGATAAGTTTGTTCGGAAATGGGGCTGGTATTTGGAGTTTTTGGAGGGCTCTCTGGTGGGGTGTGGAGAGAGTAGTGTATTATAGTTTGTATGATTATTATGTGTGTGTACATTTCATTGTAAAAAAATTTAAATAAAAAAAAGAAAAAAAGAAAATGTGTGTCCACCGATGGTCCCCATCCATCCTGACAAAGCTTGAGAGGATCTGCAGAGAAGAATGGCAGAAAATCCCCAGATCCAAGTGTGCAAAGCTTGTCGCGTCATACCCAAAAAGACTTGAGGCTCTAATCACTGCCAAAGGTGCTTCAACTAAGTACTGAGTTAAGGGTCTGAATACTTATGGCAATGTGATATTTCAGTGGGGGTTTTTTTTAATACATTTGAAAAATTATCAAAAATCTGTTTTTTGTTTTGTCATTATGGGGTATGGAGTGTAGATTGATATGAAAAAAAAATTATAATTTAAAGCATTTTAGCTTAAGGCTGCAACATAGTTTCATCTGATATGCCATTTTTTTTTATTTGAGTAATGTATCGCGAAACGGCACGCTGTTAAACACAATGACCACATACGTGGACTCTATGCTCAGTTTCATTTAAAATATCCTATATTCACTGTGCATTATCGCATTGAGAATCAATGAATGCATCAAAAAACTGGAAATGTTGCTTTCAGAGGCTTTATACAGAGTTAAGATAAGGTGCATTAAATAAAGTGCATATCAAACTGTTCTGAGACAAGTGTACACTGGAGGTTTAGTCATTCAATAAATAGGGAGCAAGGGAGCATCCTATAGCTCTCTTTGCAACTAAGTGCATTCAATCCAAACTTCCTATTTAAAGTTAAGTTTCAGGCTGCAGATGATGTTTTGACCACTATATATACAGTGCCATGTTTGGCAGACATGGGACAATGGTAATCAGTACATAGATTCAGAATTTATAATGTGTAATTGTATTTTAACATGGTTGGCAGTAATTGGATTCTGCTGGCCAATATTTTGAATCAGGATTATTTATGCTAATTTCTGATCTAATGTCTGTAACATCTCAAAAACATGAATAACCAACACTCCTGGAAACATAATAAACAATTTGATGAAAAAATCTGACATTCTACAGCTTGGTATTATTTAAAATTTCACAATTTAGTCTCACTGTCCACATATGTGGACATACATTTTTAGGAAAACTATTTGGTCTAGGGGTCTCATGAAGTTAAATATTTTAGTAATTTAGTGTTGTTTTTTATTAGCATTTAATTTTTTGTGTCTGTGTACTGTAATTGCTTAATGTGTTTCTGAAATTTTATTGGTACTGCAATTTATTGGTAACTAATATCAGTGTCAGACAAAATTATTTTTATTTTCAAAATGAACAGAATATTAAATATTTAAAGCTAATATTATCAGGTCCAGTGTTGTCGAGTATCTAACTAAAATTAGTGCTATCTTAACTACATTTTTCAGTAGTGTGACATTAGCTGTTTGTTTTTTTTAAATAGTGTAACTTTTCCAGAAATAAGCTACCTTTTCCAATGCATAGCAGTGTAGTGTGACACATGACGTCACTGTGCAAGCAACTTTACAGCTGAGCGAACTGAGACAATATTTAAATTGTATCATAATCAAATTATAATGTCTCATAAGAAGCATTGTACTCAATAAATACTGCTCTGATTGCAAAACATATACAGTATCTGATATACAGTATATAGTAACTTGATTATGAGTATCTTGTAGCTTTAAAGCTTTGAGGTCATCTTTATTGTAGTGTATTCCTAACCGATGACAAAATTCACTTTTAGCAGATTTAAAATGTATTGTCTTTCATGGGAAAATTGACAAAAAATATTGATGACTCACTTTACACTAGACAGATTTTGGTTCAATCAAATGCTCTCTAGAATGAAAATGTCCCTCCCCTTAATGCCACCTGACACCGACTAGCAATAGGAAATCATGGTTCATGGCTTCCAACAAAAAGAGAGCCCTTTGATGTGTCCCACCCAATGTTCCTGTTTAAATAAGTCTATAAATAACCATAAATGAACACAGGAAAGAAAACTGCACATTAATAGGGTTTTTAATATTGGCCACCCTATCAGTTATCTTCCATAATCAGCCAAAACTTCTAAATCAGTGCCTCCCTATTCTGTGAAATATGCAATACCGATTTGTAAATGAATGTACATTTAAACTGTCGTATATGTTTGTCTCTGTAGGTAAGGATGATATGGAGATGTGCGAGTTGAGTTTGGAGGAGACTGGTTTGACACGGAAGCGTGGTGCCGAGATTCTCCCCCGCCAGTTTGAAGAGATCTGGGAACGCTGTGGAGGAATTCAGTACCTTAGAAACGCCATCGAGAGCAGACAGGCCCGGCCCACTTATGCCACTGCCATGCTGCAGAGCATGCTCAAATAAACATACACACACATTATATCTGAAGAGCATCTCTAATGCAACACTGCAAAAAAACAAAAAATTGTTTGTTTTTTTTTGTCTTGTTTTCCAGTAAAAACATCTAAACATCTTTCAAACAAGATCAATTTACTTGTGTAAGATAATAAGACTTGTTTTTAGAGAATATATCTTGCAGTTTATTTTCCCCACCACATTTGCAAATAACTGAATTTAAGCATAAATCTTACAACATTTAATAAGGTTACTGTATGCTTTAAACAAGACTGTTTGTCAGTGGGCTTAGAAAAATATACTTTATTCAAGATAAATTCTCCTATTATCTCAGACAACTTTGCTTCCCAAGTAAATTTATTTTGTTTTTAGGTTGTGTATATATATATATATATATATGTATGTATATGTATATATATATATGTATGTATATGTATATATATATATATATATATACACACACACACACACACACACACACACACACACACACTACCGGTCAAAAGTTTTGAAACACTCATTCTTTATTATAATTTTTTTCACATTTTAGAATAATAATAAAGTCATTAAAACTATGGAATAACATAAATGGAACTATGGGAATTATGTTGTGACTAAACAAAATCCAAAATAAATCAAAACTGTGGTATATTTTAGCATCTTCAAAGTAGTCACCCTCTGCCTAGAATTTTCAGAAATGTAGTCTTTACATTTTCTCAACCAACCTCTTGAGGTATCACCCTGGGATGCTTTTTAAACAGTATTGAATTATTATTATCCTATCTATATGCTGGGCACTTATTGGCTGCTTTTCTTTATTATTTGGTCCAATTTCAAAAACTTTTTTTTTTTATTCAATTTTAGATTTATAATTAAATAAATTAATACGGTGGCACAACTATATTTTTGTCTACAAAACTAATTTCAAACATTTAAGCATACGCCTTCAGATCAAAAGGTTTTAAAGATCATGGGAAACATTTCGGTCAAGTGTTTCAAAACTTTTGACCGGTAGAGTGTGTGTGTGTGTGTGTGTGTATATATATATATACTGGTCTGTGTGCGCACACACATACACACTACTCAGCTCTTTAGTTTGATGCTAACTTGACCAGCATTCACTTTAACTTTTTTTTTTTTTTTTTTTTGTATTTCTTTAGTAGCTTTCTCATGTTTTTTTTTTAATATATATATATTCTGCCACATTGAATCATTCCGTTAATTTGACTTAAATTACTGTTCTTGACTGTGTAATTGCCTCTAAACTGCCTCTTAATATAATTTACTTAATGAACAATTTTTTGTTATGATATATGATGAATATCAGTAATTCATAAATACTTCATTGGGAATGTTCCTTGGAAGAAATCCAATAAGTGTGTGTTTTCCTAACATTTAAATGAGTCTCACGCTAAAATAAAGGCATGTAGATATAAATACTGATATGGTTTAGCACTTTACACTTTTCTTAATTTTGATATCACTATCAGTCTAGCAGCTTGCAAAAATAATTTACAAAAGCTGTAATACAGTAAATACAATAACTCTGGTATGTAATGACCACTAAATTTGACTTTTTAATGAAAAGTGTTTAATAAAAATGATTTTAATAATATCATTTAGTTTATGGTATTGTAATTTTTTAAAGCTCTAATGTTGTTATAATTGTGACAAAATTATGTTCAATTATGCAAAAAGATACTAAGCATGGGTTGTAATTGTCATATCAGACCAAATAAGACTAATATGCAAATGGGAATTCTTAAGCTATGCAAAACTGCATATTTGTACAAATATAAACAAGGTCATTAGCATGGTGTAGGCTTGAGTTCTCCAACTAAATAAAGTTGTCTATTTTCTTTTCACAAACACCATCATTGATATTTCAAACACACACGTGTGTATGTGTGTGTGTGTGTGTATATATATATATACAGGTGCATCTCAATAAATTAGAATGTCGTGGAAAAGTTCATTTATTTCAGTAATTCAACTCAAATTGTGAAACTTGTGTATTAAATAAATTCAGTGCACACAGATTGAAGTAGTTTAAGTCTTTGGTTCTTTTAACTGTGATGATTTTGGCTCACATTTAACAAAAACCCACCAATTCACTATCTCAAAAAATTAGAATACATCATAAGACCAATAAAAAAAAACATTTTTAGTGAATTGTTGGCCTTCTGGAAAGTATGTTCATTTACTGTATATGTACTCAATACTTGGTAGGGGCTCCTTTTGCTTTAATTACTGCCTCAATTCGGCGTGGCATGGAGGTGATCAGTTTGTGGCACTGCTGAGGTGGTATGGAAGCCCAGGTTTCTTTGACAGTGGCCTTCAGCTCATCTGCATTTTTTGGTCTCTTGTTTCTCATTTTCCTCTTGACAATACCCCATAGATTCTCTATGGGGTTCAGGTCTGGTGAGTTTGCTGGCCAGTCAAGCACACCAACACCATGGTCATTTAACCAACTTTTGGTGCTTTTGGCAGTGTGGGCAGGTGCCAAATCCTGCTGGAAAATGAAATCAGCATCTTTAAAAAGCTGGTCAGCAGAAGGAAGCATGAAGTGCTCCAAAATGTCTTGGTAAACGGGTGCAGTGACTTTGGTTTTCAAAAAACACAATGGACCAACACCAGCAGATGACATTGCACCCCAAATCATCACAGACTGTGGAAACTTAACACTGGACCTCAAGCAACTTGGGTTATGAGCTTCTCCACCCTTCCTCCAGACTCTAGGACCTTGGTTTCCAAATGAAATACAAAACTTGCTCTCATCTGAAAAGAGGACTTTGGACCACTGGGCAACAGTCCAGTTCTTCTCCTTAGCCCAGGTAAGACACCTCTGACATTGTCTGTGGTTCAGGAGTGGCTTAACAAGAGGAATACGACAACTGTAGCCAAATTCCTTGACACATCTGTGTGTGGTGGCTCTTGATGCTTTGACCCCAGCCTCAGTCCGTTCCTTGTGAATTCACCCAAATTCTTGAATCGATTTTGCTTGACAATCCTCATAAGGCTGCGGTTCTCTCGGTTGGTTGTGCATCTTTTTCTTCCACACTTTTCCCTTCCACTTAACTTTCTGTTAACATGCTTGGATACAGCACTCTGTGAACAGCCAGCTTCTTTGGCAATGAATGTTTGTGGCTTACCCTCCTTGTGAAGGGTGTCAATGATTGTCTTCTGGACAACTGTCAGATCAGCAGATTGTGTAGCCTAGTGAACCAAACTGAGAGACCATTTTGAAGGCTCAGGAAACCTTTGCAGGTGTTTTGAGTTGATTAGCTGATCGGCATGTCACCATATTCTAATTTTTTGAGATAGTGAATTGGTGGGTTTTTGTTAAATGTGAGCCAAAATCATCACAATTAAAAGAACCAAAGACTTAAACTACTTCAGTCTGTGTGCATTGAATTTATTTAATACACGAGTTTCACAATTTGAGTTGAATTACAGAAATAAATGAACTTTTCCATGACATTCTAATTTATTGAGATGCATCTGTATATATATACACACACACATATATATTTATATATACACACACACACACATATATATATATATATATATATATATATATATATATACATACATACATACATACATATATACACACACACACACACACACACACACACACAAAACGATCAGCCACAATATTAAGATGCTATTCTTCTCACCACAACTGTACAGAGTGGTTATCTGAGTTACCGTAGACTTTGTCAGTTTGAACCAGTCTGGCCATTCTCTGTTGATCTCTCTCATCAACAAGGTGTTTCTGTCCGCAGAACTGCTGCTCACTGGATGTTTTTTGTTTTTGCCACCAAAAATATGGTTAAATATAAATGTTAAATCTAAATCTTAACTTTGAATTAAACATTGAGAGGGCATGTAAATTTGTAAATCCACTGGACAGTCTCAACAGTAAGCAGTTTATGACTGCCAGTCACATGTACTCACCTCAATTTGCTTTGGAAATTCATTCACCATTAATCGACGCTGCCATTGCATCACTAATTTGCATTTCCTCTTAATGTGTAGCTCAAAATTTAGATTTACATTTAGAAAGTTCTATACTTAAGATTTAGATTAGCATTTAGATTTAAATGTCTATTTGGACAAATCAGCAAAAAAAAAGGTAATTTTTTTTTAGGGGGGAGGGGGGAGCACGTTATTTATCATTCGGCACCCCATAGTATATCAATTAAAGAATGTTTCCAAAGGAGTCTGTCATTTTCTACGTTTTACAATACAACCATGCTAAAACACAAAACGAAGGGAATTCACTATGCATGTAAGACAAAACAATTTATAATAATTATACATCAAATCACAATTATGTTCCCAACTATGAGAGCATTTTGAGAATGTTAAAACACATTATGTATTCTCTATAACTAATAATTTCCTCATTGTGAGGAAACTAAATAATTTCTGTAATCATGTGCAAACATTCATTCTTGACATCCAGTGTGTTTCTGACATGTCAAATATGAATCAACAGCAACTGGGCTTGATCAATGTGTTCAGGACTTTTGGCTGCTCATTCTGAATCTGGAATCTTCATGAGTCTAGCATCACTGGAGGACAACATAAAATGCATCATCCTTGCTCTGTTAATAGAGAAACAATTAGTGTTGCATTAATGGGACAAATATTTGGTAGTGTTTTGTTTGTTTTGTTCACAATTCTTGTTTTTTGTCTTGGATGTTGTCTGCCTTATTGTATACGACAGACAAACACTTTTGGACATTGGTTCAGCAATTTCACACTATAAACCGGACTTCAAATTCCTCAATGCCGACCCGCTGTTTACAAACACGCAAGCGGAGCTCTTTGTCTGGGCAGTCCGGACACGGAAACACAGGAGGAAAAGGGGAAACAGAGCCGGCGTTCTCATCAGAGTAAGATGCCGCAAATCGACCCCCGCTACCCAGGATTCTACTGGCAAATGTTCAGTCTCTGGATAACAAGTTCTGCGAGCTGAAAGCGCAGATCTCTTTCCAACGAGAGACAAGGGACTGCTGCATTATCTGCCTAACAGAAACTTGGATGTCTGCGGAGATTCCAGACTCAGCCATTGAACCCGCGTGGTTCTCCGTGCACCGAGCGGACAGAGTGAAAGACCTCTCAGGTAAAAACAGAGGTGGTGGTGTATGTTTTATGATCAACAAATCCTGGTGTGATCAGAGGAACGTACATTCTATCAAGTCTTTCTGCTCTCCTGATCTGGAATTTCTCATGCTTCTGTGTCGACCATTCTGGCTACCGAGGGAATTCACAGCGGTCATTATCACTGCTGTGTACATCCCCCCACAAGCCGACACAGACCGGGCACTCAAGGAACTGTATGGGAGTATAAGTGAGCAGGAAACCACGCACCCTGAGGCCGCATTCATTGTGACCGGGGACTTTAATAAAGCCAGTTTCAAATCACACCAAAATACCATCAGCACATTAGTTTCAACACATGAGGGGACCGGGTTTTGGACCATTGCTACTCTCCCTTCCGGGATGGCTACAAATCCCTCCCCCGCCCACCATTTGGCAAATCGGACCACTCTTCCATTCTGCTTCTGCCCGCTTACAGGCAGAAACTGAAACAGGAAGCACCCACCCTCAGAACGATCCAGTGCTGGTCAGACCAATCAGATTCTACGCTACAGGACTGTTTTGATCACATGGACTGGGAGATGTTCCGGTCCGTCTCTGATGACGACATCGAGCTTTACGCTGATAGCGTAATGTGTTTCATCAAAAAGTGCGTGGAGGATGTCGTTCCGACCAGAACAACACGGATCTATCCAAACCAGAAGCCATGGATAAATAGCGATGTTCACGCGGCACTTAATGTGTGGACCTCCGCTTTCAATTCCGGGAACGCGGAGGAGCATAAACAAGCCAGTTATGCCCTCTGAAAAGATCAGAACAGCAAAACACCAGTACAGGAACAAGATTGAAGGACAGTTTAACACCACCAACTCTAGAAGCATGTAGCAGGGAATTAACATCATCACGGACTTTAAAGGGAATAAAAACTCCGCCATGAACACCGCTGCCTCTCTCCCGGATGAGCTAAATACTTTTTATGCTCGTTTTGAGGGAAATAACACCGCCCTCGTGGAGAGAGCTCTCGCGGCCAAAGCTACAGACTCCGTCTCTGTAGCGGATGTAACCCGATCCTTCCGACGGGTGAATATCTGCAAAGCCGCGGGCCCAGACGGCATTCCGGGCCGTGTCATCAGAGCGTGCGCGAACCAGCTGGCTGGTGTTTTTACAGACATTTTCAACCTTTCCCTCTCTTTGTCTGTAGTCCCCACTTGCTTTTCAAACGTCCACCATTGTGCCTGTTCCAAAGCAATCAAAAATAACTTGCTTAAATGACTGGCTTCCTGTTGCTCTGACCCCCATCATCAGCAAATGCTTTGAGAGACTAATCAGAGATTACATCTGCTCTGTGCTGCCTCTCTTTCTAGACCCATTGCAGTTTGCTTACAGCAACAACCGCTCCACTGATGATGCCATTGCATCTACAATACACACTGCTCTCTCCCACTTGGAAAAAAAGAACACTTATGTGAGAATGCTGTTTGTAGACTACAGCTCAGCATTCAACACCATAGTGCCCTCCAAGCTAGATGAGAAACTCCGGGCTCTGGGCTTAAACAGCTCGCTGTGCAGCTGGATCCTGGACTTCCTGTCAAGCAGACGCCAGGTGGTTAGAATAGGCAGCAACATCTCCTCATCACTGACCCTCAACACTGGAGCCCCACAGGGCTGTGTTCTCAGCCCACTCTTGTATTCCTTGTACACACATGACTGTGTGGCAACACATAGCTCCAATGCCATCATTAAGTTTGCTGATGACACGACGGTGGTAGGTCTGATCACTGACAATGATGAAACAGCCTACAGAGAGGAGGTGCACACTCTGACACACTAGTGTCAGGAGCACAACCTCTCCCTCAATGTCAGTAAGACAAAGGAGCTTGTGGTGGACTTCAGAAGAAAAGACAGAGAACACATCACCATCAATGGAGCACCAGTGGAGAGAGTCAGCAGCTTCAAGTTCCTGGGTTCCACATCACTGAGGAACTCACATGGTCCATCCACACTGAAGTCGTTGTGAAGAAGGCTCATCAGCGCCTCTTCTTCCTGAGACGGCTGAGGAAGTTTGGAATGAACCGCCACATCCTCACACGGTTCTACACCTGCACTGTAGAGAGCATCCTGACTGGCTGCATCTCCACCTGGTACAGCAATAGCACAGCCCACAACCGCAAAGCACTGCAAAGGGTGGTGCGAACTGCCAGACACATCATCGGAAGTGAGCTTCCCTCCCTCCAGGACATATATACCAGGCAGTGTGTGAAAAAAGCTCGGAGGATCATCAGAGACCCCAGCCACCCAAGCCATGGGCTGTTCTCACTGCTACCATCAGGCAGGTGGTATCGCAGCATCAGGACCCACACTAGCTGACTCCATGATAGCTTCTTTCCCCAAGCAATCAGACTTTTGAACTCTTGATCTCCCATGATCAAAATACATCAGCACTGCACTTTATTATTCTTACTCTTATATCTCACACCGGACTGTCATAAATAATATTATTATTATATTCTCTCTTAACAACTTACTATCAACCGACAGCCTGAATGTCAATACAGTACAATACAACCTACTGTACATTCTATATATACTACTATATATACTTTTTTTTTTATTGAATAATGTGTATCTATATTGTGTGTATTGTATACTGTACAGTGTATGTTATTATTTGTATATTGTTGTGTGTAATTTTGTGTATATTAGACTTTAAATTGTGCTGTGTTAATTTAATGTTATTGTAATTGGTGTATGTCTCATCACTGTCACGACTGCTATGTTGATCGGAACTGCAACCAAGAATTTCACACACCATTGCACTTGTGTATATGGCTGTGTGACAATAAAATTGATTTGATTTGATTTCACAGAGTGACTTGCACTCAAGCAACACAGCGGTTCCCTATCTGTCACTCACTCGACGTTGTGTCGATGTAGTGACACTAGGGGTCACTCTTGGGAGCCTGAGACACCTCTGGTCTTTGATAAAAGGCCAATGAAAATTGGCGAGTGGTATTTGCATGCCACTCCCCCAGACATACGGGTATAAAAGGAGCTGGTATGCAACCACTCATTCAGATTTTCTCTTCGGAGCCGATTGGTCATGCTCATTGAGCTGAATACTAATGTTCATTCACCTCTGCTGGATCTGATGGTGCATTTCAGCGGCTTCTCCCTCCTCTGCACTGGTGCACTGCAGAGAACGCCCCTGGGTGCTTCGGCAGAAAAACAAGAAAGTATATTTTCTGAAAGAGCTTTTCCTCCTCTAAAAGAGTATATATTTCTCTAAAAGAGTGGCACACACGGAACGTCTTTTTAAAGACGCGTCTTTTTAAAGATGCCTTTCCGATTGTGTGTTATTCCTGGTTGCGGTCGTTATCTCAACTTCGGATTGTCATGATCACTGTCTTTTGTGTCTGGGCGTGACCCATACGGAGGCAGCGTTTGCAGATGGTTCATGTTCACACTGTGAGAACATGACCATGGCAACGTTGCGGTCGCGGCTTGCTTTCGTAAGGTATCCCCCCGCGGACCTCCCATTCCCCAGCACGCTCGTCTGCCCCAATCGGGCTTCCGGATGAGTTCTCCGGCTCATCTCACAGCAAGTCTGGCTTCTTGTTCAGAGCCCGTTTAGATGATGAGCTCTTGAGCGCAGCATCAGAAAGTGGGCTTGTCCAGTCTTTGGCCCGGCCCCGGTGTGGAGCCCACCGCAGGAAGCAGACGCCACCCGTCTCACAGCCGGTGCCTAAAAACCCACGGAGGTCCTCAAAGTGCCCCTGAGACGGGCGACTCAGGGACGAAGGAACTCACTCACTTGGAGCTGGTAAAAAGACCACTCCATCCCCCGGTGGAGGGCCGGGCGGAAAATCTTTTGTTGCATTTTTGTTTGATTTCGCCGCATGCCCAAGTGGCTGCGGTACCCAACAGTTCAGCAAAAGAGCGGCTTCCTTCCTCCCTGGGTCACATACCCGGTGTGTACGGTCGTCACCACGACTACCATCCACGGGTTTTTTCTTGCAGGATTGGCGCTCCAGCGGTGGCCTTTCCGCCCCCGAGCGCCCAGCTGTGGCACACAGCCGCCCCCGATGTGGCATTCTCCACGGGTTATGAGGACAGGCCTCTTCCTCCCCCGTCCCAGGCTGTTCACAAGTGGTCACAAGGAGCCAGGTAAGTGCTTCGATGTCCCTAGACTCAGAACGGCCACGATGTGGTGTGGCACCTCGAGCTCCGCCCCGCCGCGAGGCCCCACCTGCCGGTACGTCCGACGACCTTGTCACCTTGGTCCCCCTTGCGCGGAACTTGGACACGTGGCTCACGCTTTCCAATCCGTTGCGATGGCTGATCCGGACCGTCCGACTCAGCTACGCGATTCAGTTCACCAGGTGCCCGCCCAGGTTCAGCGGTATTCACTTCACCTTGGTCAAGAGCGAAAACGCTGCCACCTTGCGCGTGGAGATCGCTACCCTCCTACGGAAGGGCGCGATAGAACCTGTCCCTCCAGGTTCTATCGGTGGGTTGCGGCCAATCTTGGACCTGCGAGTACTGAACCGGGCTTTACACAGACTCCCGTTCAAGATGCTGACGCAAAAATGCATTCTGGCGAGCGTCCGGCATCAAGATTGGTTCACGGCGGTAGACCTGAAGGATGCGTACTTTCACGTCTCGATCTTTCCTTGACACAGACCCTTCCTGCGGTTTGCATTCAAGGGTCAGGCGTATCAGTACAAAGTCCTCCCTTTCAGCCTGTCCCTGTCTCCTCGCGTCTTTACAAAGGTCGCAGAGGCTGCCCTTGCCCCGTTAAGGGAGGTGGGCATTCGCATTCTCAACTATCTCGACAACTGGCTAATCCTAGCTCACTCTTGAGACATGTTGTGCGCACACAGGGACCTGGTGCTCTCACACCTCAGCCGACTAGGGCTTCAGGTCAACTGGGAAAAGAGCAAGCTCCTCCCGGTTCAGAGCATCTCTCTTCTCAGTTTGAAGTTGGACTCAGTCTCCTTGACGGCGCACCTTACGAATGAGCATGCCCAGTCGTGCTGGCCTGTTTGAAGGCGTTCAAACAGCAGTTCCACTGAAACTTTTTCAGAGGCTCCTGGGGCATATGGCATCCTCGGCGGTGGCCACCCTGCTTGGGTTGATGCATATGAGGCCGCTTCAGCACTGGCTCTAGACTTGAGTCCCGAGATGGGCATGGCACCACGGGACACATCGCGTGGTCATCACGCCGGTCTGTCACCATCTTTTCAGCCCTTGGACCGACCTCTCGTTTCTACGGGCAGGTGTTCCTCTAGAACTGGTCTCCAGGCGCGTCATGGTCACGACAGACGCCTCCAAAACAGGCTGGGGCGCTGTTTGCAATGGGCACGCAGCTGCCGGCCTCTGGACGGGTCTGCGACTGCATTGGCACATCAACTGCCTCAAATTGTTGGCAATTCTGCTCGCTCTGTGGAGGTTCTGGCCGTTGATCCAGGGCAAGCACGTGTTAGTTCGGACAGACAACACGGCAACGGTAGCATGTCAACCGCCAAGACGGTCTGTGCTCTCCTTGTATGTCACAACTCGCCCGCCGTCTCCTCCTCTGGAGTCAGTAGCACTTCAAGTCACTGTGAGCCACTCACATCCCAGGCAACCTCAACACTACAGCCACGTGCTGTCACGGCAGGTTACCCTCAGGGGAGAGTGGAGACTCCACCCTCAGGTGGTCCAGCTGATTTGGAGTCAATTCGGATGGGCACAGGTGGATCTGTTCGCCTCCCAAGAATCCTCCCACTGCCCACTCTGGTACGCCCTCACCAAGGCTCCCCTCGGCATAGACACGCTGGCACACAGCTGGCCCCCTGGCCTACGCAAATATGCGTTTCCCCAAGTGAGCCTGCTTGTACAGACCCTGTGCAAGGTCTGGGAGGACGAGGAGCAGGTCGTACTGGTAGCACCCTACTGGCCCACCTGCGGTGGTAGACATGATCACTCAGGCTAGGGCCCCCTCTACGAGGCGCCTGTATGCTTTTAAGTGGCATCTGTTCACTAAGTGGTGTTCTTCCCGACGCGAAGACCCCCCAGAGATGCGCAGTTGGATCATTGCTTTCCTTCCTGCAGGAGAGGTTGGAAGGGAGGCTGTCCCTTTCCACCTTGAAGGTGTACGTTGCCACCATAGCAGCACACCACAACGCAGTCGACGGTAAGTCCTTAGGGAAGCATGACCTGATCATCAGGTTCCTAAGAGGCGCCAGGAGACTGAATCCCTCCAGACCGTGCCTCGTTCCCTCATGGGACCTCTCTGTAGTCCTTCAGGGTCTACAGAGAGCCCCCTTTGAGCCTTTGCAGTCAGCCAAGCTTAAGGCACTCTCCTTGAAGACTGCCCTCCTGACTGCACTCACTTCCATCAAGAGGGTAGGTGACCTGCAAGCGTTCTCTGTCAGCAAAATGTGCCTGGAGTTTGGTCCGGGTTACTCTCATGTGATCCTGAGACCCCGACCGGGCTATGTGCCCAAGGTTCCCACCACCCCTTTTAGGGACCAGGTGGTGAACCTGCAAGCGCTGCCCCAGGAGGAGGCAGACCCAGCCCTGTCGTTGCTGTGTCCGGTGCGTGCTTTACGCATCTATTTAGATCGCACGCAGAGCTTTAGAATCTCTGAGCAGCTCTTTGTCTGCTTTGGTGCACAGCAGAAAGGAAGCGTTGTCTCCAAGCAGAGGATCGCCCACTGGCTCATTGACGCCATAACTATGGCATATCTCGCTCAGGACATGCCGCCCCCGGTAGGGCTACGAGCCCATTCTACCAGGGGTGTAGCGGCTTCCTGGGCCCTGGCCAGAGGTGCCTCTCTAACAGACATTTGCAGAGCAGAGGGCTGGGCAACACCCAACACCTTTGCAAGGTTCTATAACCTCCGGGTGGAACTGGTTTCGTCCCAGGTAGTGGCACGCAACACAAGCGGATAAGCCCGGGATAGCCGGCCGGGTTTATTGCTTGCACATAGCGCCTTCCACCTCCTTTTGAGCTGAAGACGTGCGCCATTAATTCCCAGTAGTGTTCACAAGTTTGTTCCCTGGTTGATTTCCTCCGAGCCCTGTGGCAGTCGAGTTTTCGGAGAGACACGCTGCCAGCCCAGTACACGTGCTAACTAAGAGCCTGTTCTGGGGTAGGTGCTCCGCATGTGGCGGTTCCCTGTAAGGCTAACCCCATGCGATATATATATCTTCCGCTAATTCGTTTCCCTGTCGGCAAACTGCGTCTTCCTTGGGCAGAGCCCCTCTGCCCCAGTCTCCGTGTTTGTAGTAGCTCCTCCCCCATTGGGCAGGATCTACATTGAAGACTCTCCACATGATTTGAAAGACCATGTGACGTATCCTTCCACTTAAATATCCCCCCTTCTCTTTGGGTGAGGTGTGGTCTCCGCTGTGTCTTCCCCTTGGGAGGGACACCCCCCAACTAGACCTGGCGGCCCAGTCGGATAATCCCCCTTCTTTTTTAGGGAGTGGAAAAAAGAGAAGGGGGAAAAGAGGCCATGACTGGGTTAAGCCTGTCTCTATCTCTTGGGTAGTCGATTTGTCCCCAAAAAGGGCCATTCGACACTCATAACTATGTTGGGGGAGGTTACGTGTCGACCTGGTGTGCTGGCTATGAGGCACACAGTAGTCTGCCCACAACACACCACCACTTCACGTAACACAGTTTCGTACAGGGACCCCTAGTGTCACTACATCGACACAACGTCGAGTGAGTGACAGATAGGGAACATCATGGTTATTTGTGGAACGTCATGGTTACTTGTGTAACCTCCGTTCCCTGATGGAGGGAACGAGACGTGTCCCTCCTGCCATAACGCTGAACTACCCGCTGAAATGGCCAGACCTTATATCGGCTCCTCATCATAAAACCTGAATGAGTGGTTGCATACCAGCTCCTTTTATACCTGTATGTCCGGGGGAGCGGCATGCAAATACCACTCGCCAATTTTCATTGGCCTTTCATCAAAGACCAGAGGTGTCTCGGGCTCCCAAGAGTGACCCCTAATGTCACTACATCGACACAACGTCTCGTTCCCTCCATCAGGGAACGGAGGTTACACAAGTAACCATGATGTTATCTGCACACCAATAGTCTGGTGGAACCACAGAAAACCATGACAAATGACACTGATAAAAATTAGTGCTGTCGAAGTTAACTAACGCAAAATTCGTTTAACGCCACTATTTTTTTTAACGCCGTTAACACGTAATATGACCCTTTGAATAAACCGTAGTTCATGAGAAGCATGAACATGGGGAAATTATTATTATGTCTGTCCTTTTGAAGTGTTAGGGGTACATCTGGTAATGTTAATATTGTTGTAAGTAATCTAATTTCTAAACGAAAAGATCATTTATAAATTAAATCCTCGCGACTGAACGGGGATGTCATGTGCAGACTTTCATGGTGGAATTTAATTATAATAATATATTTTAATATAACAAATTGTCTATGCTTTTGAAACACACTGTCTACTGCAGAAGTGAAGAGTTCCAGATGAAGAATGTCAAATAAATATCCAAATATTGTTGGTCTGTCTAAACATGAGCTAGACAGTTACGCCGATGTAAAATGCTCATCCCAGACAAATTGGTGAGGGGTGAGGAATCACCTGTAGTATCGCTCCCCGGGTTCTGCCAGTAGTAGGCTACACACACATGTTTTGTATTAGCAGTATGGGCGTGAAGCTATAAAAGTATAATGATTTCTGTTGTTGGGGTTGGGGTTGGGGTTGGGGTTGGGGGGGGTTGGTACTGCTAATTTTTTGGTACTCACTAATATCCCTCTCTAAACACCAACCCCACCCTAACCCCAAGAACACCCCCGTGGTTACATAAAATAATACACACACAAATAAACCAAAAATAAATAAAATATATAATAAACATACATAATTAAACTAAACTTCTCTCTCCTCATTCCTTCCTTGAGAATCCCCCAAAACTGCCAAATACCTACCCCACTTCCTGAAAAACAAGTCCCCAAACCCCAGCCTTCTACCTGCCATCTCCTCAAATGCTGCCACCCTCCCCATCTTCGCACACCACTCCAGAAATGGTGGCGCTCCGTCCAACTTCCAACCCCTTAAAATAATTTGTCTGCCAATCATAATGCTAGTCAGAACCCAATTTTTATATATATTTGTCCCCCAAATTTATGACTGCCCCATCACCCAAAATACAAAGTAAAATTTGAGCGCCCAAAACATCACACAAATAATTCTGAACCTTCAACCAAAAATATTGGATCTTAACACACCCCCAAAAGACATGGGTTGTGTCTCCAATTTCTGATTGGCATCACCAACAGGTGGGTGTGTCTTTAAGACCAAGCCTATATAATCTAGAGGGGGTCCAATAAAATCTATGTAAAATCTTAAATTGCATAAGGCGAACCCTTGCATCTCTAGATGCAGACTTGACATTTTTTTAGAATCTTAGTCCACACTCCCTCCTCCAATACAGAGTTCAAATCTTTCTCCCATAATCTCTTCCTCATGACCTTTTCCAAAAGCAGTAATCACCTCTCCCAAAGTATCCCAAATTTGGGGGGGGGGGTGCTACTCCCAAAAACAATACAGAGCAGGTGGCGCAGCTGTAAATACCTATAAAAGTGAGATCTGGGAATCCCAGAATGATTAACCACATTTTCAAAAGATCTCAACACTCCAATCTCATACAGGTTGTAGTAACAAGAGTGTAGTAACCCCCCTCACAATGCGCTCTGACCAACAGAAAGGGGACTTATTAATATGTAATTTAGGGTTCAGCCATATGCTTGAGGAAACATTTAAATGTCGGAATTAAACACTCTGGACACTTTTGTCTAAACCACATGCAAATGTCCAGTTAGTTTGATAGAAAGGCTTTGCAATGGCGAAATAGGGGCAAGGACTTCCTGTTCAATAGGAAACCAGGGAGGGGCTCTCTCGGGTGGGAGGGGCTCTCTCAGGTGGAAGCGACCAATGAGCCAAATGTCTGAGACCGAATACATAATAATAAAACAAAATCTTGGGTAGGCCTAGCCCACCTTTGTCAATCGGCCTGTGTAAGTTGTTGAAGTGTAATCTGGGACGTTTACCGTTCCAAATAAAGGACTTCGCTATGCTATCAAATTGCTTGAAATAAGAGAGGGGGACATCTACAGGGAGAGATTATAGCAGGTAGTTGAATTTTGGAATATAATTAATTTTAATAACATTAACCTACCCAATCATAGATAAATGTAATGAAGCCCACCTACTCACATCATTCAAAAACCTTTTTATTAAAGGGTCGAAATTAACGCTAACTAAATCATACAAATTAGCTGGGAATAAAATGCCCAAATACTTAATGCCTTCTTTGGGCCACTGGAAGGCACCTGGCTGAAAATCCGTTACTGGGCAGTATGCTGTCAGAGCCAAAGCTTTGGATTTAGACCAGTTGACTTTGTATCCTGAGAATTTGGCAAAGGAATTAATCATTCTGTGGAGGCGGAGGTCACGTGACGCCATGCAAGGGGCAGACATGTGAGCGACGAGCTCTGCGCACTTTGCTAAATTTTTAATTATTCTCATGTTATAATCTGGTGAATTTTAATACACCCAGTTACACATTTGCTCTTGATGCAAAACATGGCAAAGAAGTCAAAATCCTCGGGCTCTGGAGAGATTAAAAGACACTTACGTGTTCAGGATGAAAGCCCCGACAGGCCTACAGACCGGGGACTCGATTTGGATGGTGCGGCGGGAGAAGGAATCCAGTGTCAGTTGTCCAACATGTCGGTGATGTTGACGAAGATTCTTGCTGACTTGGAGGATCTCGCTGTAATACGTCAATCGATTACGGCGATGGAAATAAAATTCTCTGAGCTAGTTACAAGGGTGACTGATGTTCAGAGACGAATCGATTTTCTGGAATCTTCGGAGAGGGAATTAACCACTAATCCGCCCGCGACCAAAGTTGATTTGGAACATCTCCTTGAAAAGCTTGAAGATCTTGAGAATAGAAGCCGCAGGAATAATGTTCGAATTGTTGGAATTCCTGAGCATGAGGAGGGCAGAGATATGGTGAAATTCCTAGACAAGTTTTTCCAGAGTCTGCTTGACATAACAGGCCACAAGCTGGAAATCGAGTGAGCTCACAGAGTCCCATCTCACAGATTTGCTGAGGGAGAAACGCCCCGACTGATTCTGGCCAGATTTCTGAGATCATCCGATAAAGATCTTGTGTTGCGCCAGACAAGGAGCAAAGGAAAGCTTTCTTGGAAGAACCATAATATTTTCTTGTTCCCTGAATTTACGAGTTCGACGAGAGAGAAGCGCGATCGGTTCAAGGACTGTAAGAAACTCTTACATCGGCGAAAGATCTTGTTTGCTCTGATGTTTCCGGCTAAACTGAGAATAGAAACGAAGGTCGTTCGCAATGTATATACATGTCCCAATCAGGCAATGTCTTTTATTGAATCAGTGGCTGAGTAAACCGTTGGATGTTTCTCGACTTGCTGTACTTACTCTTGAGGAAGCTGGGCGACATTTTGGGTTTTTTGTGTTGGCTCCGCCGAGCGGCTGGAGCCTGTTTTGTGAATAACACTTTTCCTTAAATAAACTTTTGCATTGACGAAAGATTACTTTTGCATTGAAGTTCCTGGCCAGTTTGAGAGTGGACACCACGGATGACCGCAAAATATCTACATGCTCACACTAAGGATGTCTTTTATAAAGTTAA
This sequence comes from Myxocyprinus asiaticus, assembly GCF_019703515.2. Taxonomy (NCBI): domain Eukaryota; kingdom Metazoa; phylum Chordata; class Actinopteri; order Cypriniformes; family Catostomidae; genus Myxocyprinus; species Myxocyprinus asiaticus. Next base: position 5,469,296 of record NC_059362.1, on the reverse strand, counting down.
CAGATTGTGTAAGTCATGGTATATACTTTTATGCGGCCTCCAAGTGAATTGACTCGAACATCCGGGGAACCGGGATGCCGGTTTTGTTTCTTTTGGTATTTGTTCCGCCTAGCGACTGGAGCTTGTTCTATTGAATAACACTCCTTTGGAACAGCTGTGGATTAATCTGTTCGTTCTTCGTGCTTATTCCCCCTGCTGGCTGGAGTTTGTTTTGTTGAGTATTTTTACGGGACATTGGAATGATTACGTCATCCGCTGAACTCATAATAGCCTGAACATATCTGAACAGTTTTATATCAGCTGGAATTTGTTTTGTGGAAGATCACACCTTTGAGACAGTTCTGTGAATGTATCTACACGTTCTTTGTGTTCATTCTTCCTATTGGCTGGGGTTTATTTTACAAAGTATTTTCTGTTATGTAATTTTGCCTCACAAATTTGTGAGGCAAAATTGAGCAATCCGATGGCAAAGTTGTCGTGGGGGCTCGTGGGCGTTCATGGACCTTTTGAGTTTAGAGGGATTGTCGCCGGTTGGCGTTTTCGTGCATGGGGTTGTTTTTCTTTTTTCTGTTTGTTTAGTTCGGGGGGAAGTTTCACTAATGGGGAATGTGGTCTGTATAATTTTGTTTTTGACACACAATTTATTTTTTTCTACTATATCAAAATAATAAATGTTAATACAAGTGGATTGTCTCTCTCCACATGGAATGTAAATGGATTGGGGCACCCTATAAAAAGAAGGAAGGTTATTACTTTTCTTAAACGTAAGAAATATGATATAGTGTTTCTTCAAGAAACACATCTCTCCCTGCAGGAAGCTGAAAAAATTGGGAAGATATGGGGTGGACATGTTTTTTTTAGTGCTGGCTCAATTAAGAGCAAGGGAGTCATTATATTGATTAATAAACATCTACAATTCAAATGTCTCAAACAGACTAAAGATAAATTAGGGAGAGTCATTATTGTTTTAGCTGAAATTCAAGGGCAAAGGTTGATTTTGGCTAATATTTACGCACCTAATGCTGATGATCAGGGCTTTTTATAGATCTTGAAGGGATGCTGCAAACCACTGGCACCCCTCATGGTATAATATTGGGAGGAGAATTTAATCTTTTGATGGACCCAGTCCTTGATCATAGTGAAGCAAAAGTGTGTAAACCCCCTAGAGCAACACTGACGCTTCACAGGATGTGTAAAAATCTTGGTCTTACAGATATTTGGAGACTTTTGAACCCATCTGGTAGGGACTATACATTTTTTTCCATCGGTCCATAAAATTTATTCTAGAATATATATATTTTTTTATATCCAAATTCCTCATTCATCTGTTGTTGATTGCTCAATTGGAAATATCTTAGTCTCAGATCACGCCCTGGTGAGTTTAGAGGTGTTGCCATATACAGAGGAAAAGAAATCATATAGTTGGTGCCTTAATGTGTCCCCTTTGCAAAATCCTGATTTCCAACAAATGTTAAAGACTGAAATCAATGTTTATATGGAGACCAACTGGTCCTCAGTATCTTCTGTGGGCGTGGCTTGGGAGGTACTTACGGTGGTTCTTAGGGGTCGGATCATACAGTATGCCTCATTCACCAAAAAATCCAAAGCACAAGAACTTGTGGAGTTCGAAGGAAATATTAAAAGTGCAGAGGCAGAGCTGAAGCGCCGTATGAGAATTGATCCGATTGAAATATAGATATAATACTATTTTGTCACGGAAAGTGGAGTTTTGGTTATTCAGGGCAAGACAGTCATACTTTGAGACAGGGGACAAAGCAGGAAAACTTTTGGCTAGATATATAAAGCAGAGAGAGTCTTTTTCTACCGTTCCCTCAGTGAAATCTGCTGGTGGTGAAATATTTACCTCAGCCATTGATATAAATAATGCTTTTAAAGAATTCTATTTTGATCACTATAGTTCCATGTCTTCGTCTACTGATGAAGATATTAGGAACTTTGTGGTACCATTAGATCTCCCTAAACTGACGACTGAGCAAAACAGTTATCTTGATTCTGAGATAACCTTGGAGGAGCTTGATGAATAATTAAGGCCTTGCCTACAGGCAAGGCTCCGGGGCATGACGGCTTTTCCTCTGAGTTTTTCAAATCTTATGCTACAGAACTGGTTCCTCTTTTGTTTGAAGTATATATGAAATCGTTAAAGAACGGAAAGCTTCCTCCAACCATGATGCAAGCCCGGATGAGTCTGATTCTTAAAAAAGACAAAGATCCAAGCGAGTGTAAAAGTTACCGCCCAATTTCCCTGATCCAGCTAGATGTTACATTTTTTTCCAAAATTCTGGCTAATCCATTAAGTAAAGTTATGACATCACTTATACATATAGATCAGGTGGGGTTTATTCGAGGCTGTAGCTCTTCTGATAATATTAGGCATCTCATCAATATCATGTGGTCAGTAGCGAATGATCAATCTCCGGTTGCTGCCATCTCTCTTGACGCCGAAAAGGCGTTTGATATGGTAGAATGGGATTATCTTTTTAAGATTTTGGAAAGGTATGGGTTCGAGAGTACATTTATTGGTTGGATTAAGTTACTTTATAGACAACCTGTAGCAGTGGTGCAAACATATGCTGCAACAAATCCTGGTGTGATCAGAGGAACGTTCATTCTATCAAGTCTTTCTGCTCTCCTGATCTGGAATTTCTCATGCTTCTGTGTCGACCATGCTAGCTATGGAGGGAATTCACAGCGGTCATTATCACAGCTGTGTACATTCCCCCACAAGCCGACACAGACCGGGCACTCAAGCAACTGTATGGGATTATAAGTGAGCAGGAAACCGCGCACCCTGAGGCCGCGTTCATTGTGACCGGGGACTTTAATAAAGCCAGTTTCAAATCAGTTGCACCAAAATACCACCAGCACATTAGTTTCAACACATGAGGGGACCGGGTTTTGGACCATTGCTACTCTCCCTTCCGGGATGGCTACAAATCCCTCCCCCGCCCACCATTTGGCAAATCGGACCACTCTTCCATTCTGCTTCTGCCCGCTTACAGGCAGAAACTGAAACAGGAAGCACCCACCCTCAGAAAGATCCAGTGCTGGTCGGACCAATCAGACTCTACGCTACAGGACTGTTTTGATCACACGGACTGGGAGATGTTCTGGTCTGCCTCTGATGACGACATCAAGCTTTACGCTGATAGCGTAATGTGTTTCATCAGAAAGTGCGTAGAGGACGTCGTTCCGACCAGAAAAATACGGATCTATCCGAACCAGAAACCATGGATAAATAGCGATGTTCGCACAGCACATAATGTGCAGACTCCGCTTTTAATTCCGGGAACGCGGAGGAGCATAAACAAGCCAGTTATGCCCTCCAAAAAACTATCAGAACAGCAAAACGCCAGTACAGGAGCAAGATTGAAGGACAGTTTAACGCCACCAACTCTAGAAGCATGTGGCAGGGAATTAACATCATCACGGACTTTAAAGGGAATAAAAACTCCGCCCTGAACACCGCTGCCTCTCTTCCGGATGAGCTAAATACTTTTTATGCTCGTTTTGAGGGAAATAGCACCGCCCTCACGGAGAGAGCTCTCACGGCCGAAGCTACAGAGGTTAGTTCACTCTCCGTCTCTGTAGCGGATGTAACCTGATCCTTCCGACGGGTGAATATCCGCAAAGCCGCGGGCCCAGACGGCATTCTGGGCCGCGTCATCAGAGTGTGCGCGAACCAGCTGGCTGGTGTTTTTACGGACATTTTCAACCTTTCCCTCTCTTTGTCTGTAGTCCCCACATGCTTTAAAATATCCACCATTGTGCCTGTTCCAAAGCAATCAAAAATAATTTGCTTAAATGACTGGCATCCTGTTGCTCTGACCCCCATCATCAGCAAATGCTTTGAGAGACTAATCAGAGATTACATCTGCTCTGTGCTGCCTCTCTCTCTTGACAAATTGCAGTGTGTAGTGTAGATGCAATGGCATCATCAGTGGAGCGGTTTTTGCGGTAAGCTCTCTCCCACCTGGAAAAAAGGAACACTTATGTGAGAATGCTGTTTGTAGACTACAGCTCAGCATTCAACACCATAGTGCCCTCCAAGCTAGATGAGAAACTCCGGGCTCTGGGCTTAAACAGCTCGCTGTGCAGCTGGATCCTGGACTTCCTGTCAAGCAGACGCCAGGTGGTTAGAATAGGCAGCAACATCTCATCACTGACCCTCAACACTGGAGCCCCACAGGGCTGTGTTCTCAGCCCACTCTTGTATTCCTTTTACACACATGACTGTGTGGCAACACATACCTCCAATGCCATCATTAAGTTTGCTGATGACACGACAGTGGTAGGTCTGATCACTGACAATGATGAAACAGCCTACAGAGAGGAGGTGCACACTCTGACACACTGGTGTCAGGAGCACAACCTCTCCCTCAACGTCAGTAAGACAAAGGAGCTTGTGGTGGACTTCAGGAGAAGAGATAGAGAACACAGTCCCATCACCATCAATGGAGCACCAGTGGAGAGAGTCAGCAGCTTCAAGTTCCTGGGTGTCCACATCACTGAGGAACTCACATGGTCCGTCCACACTGAAGTCGTTGTGAAGAAGGCTCATCAGCGCCTCTTCTTCCTGAGACGGCTGAGGAAGTTTGGAATGAACCACCACATCCTCACACGGTTCTACACCTGCACTGTAGAGAGCATCCTGACTGGCTGCATCTCCGCCTGGTACGGCAATAGCACCGCCCACAACCGCAAAGCACTGCAAAGGGTGGTGCGAACTGCCAGACACATCATCGGAGGTGAGCTTCCCTCCCTCCAGGAAATATATACCAGGCGGTGTGTGAAAAAAGCTCGGAGGATCATCAGAGACTCCAGCCACCCGAGCCATGGGCTGTTCTCACTGCTACCATCAGACAGGCGGTATCGCAGCATCAGGACCCGCACCAGCCGTCTCCATGACAGCTTCTTCCCCCAAGCAATCAGACTTTTGAACTCTTGATCTCCCACGATCAAAATGCATCAGCACTGCACTTTATTATTATTACTACTCTTACTCTTACTCTTACATCTCACTGTCATAAATTATATTATTATTATATTGTATTCTCTCTTAAAAACTTACTATCAACCGACAGCCTGAATGTCAATACAGTACAATACAACCTACTGTACATTCTATATATACTACTATATATACTTTTTTATATATTTTTTATTTTTATTGAATAATGTGTATCTATATTGTGCGTTTTGTATACTGTACAGTGTATGTTATTATTTGTATATTGTTGTAATTATGTGTATATCAGACATTTAAATTGTGCTGTGTTAATTTGATGTTATTGTAAATTGGTATATGTCTCACCTATGTCTCATCACTGTCACAACTGCTATGTTGATCGGAACTGCACCCAAGAAGTTCACACACCATTGCACTTTGTGTATATGGCTGTGTGACAATAAAGTGATTTGATTTGATTTGATTTGAAATGGATTCATTTCAGATTATTTTACTCTGGATAGGGGCACCCGGCAGGGTTGTCCTCTTTCCCCATTATTGTTCTGTCTTTCCCTGGAACCATTAGCAGCCGCGATAAAAAAGGAAGATGATTTTCCAGGGGTGACGGCGGGAGGTGTGGCACATAAGCTTCTGCTTTACGCAGATGATATTTTATTATTCGTCTCCGACCCTACTAGATCTATGCCTTACCTCCACAGAATTATTAACTCCTTTTCCAAATTCTCAGGATACAAAGTCAACTGGTCTAAATCCGAAGCTTTGGCTTTGACAGCGTACTGTCCAGTAACGGCCTTCCAGCCGAGTGCCTTCCAGTGGCCCAAACAGGGAATTAAGTATTTGGGAATTTTATTCCCAGCAAATTTGTCTGATTTAGTCAGAGTTCATTCTGATCCCTTAATAAAAAGGTTTTCGAATGATGTGGACAGGTGGGCTTCATTACATTTATCGATGATTGGGAAGGTTAATGTTATTAAAATGAATTGTATTCCAAAATTTAACTACCTGCTACAATCTCTTCCTGTAGATGTCCCCCTCTCTTATTTCAAGCAATTTGATAGCATAGCGAAGTCCTTCATTTGGAATGGTAAACGTCCCAGGTTAAATTTCAGTAAGTTACATAGGCCGATTGACAAAGGTGGGTTAGGCCTACCCAAGATTTTATTTTATTATTATGCATTCAGTCTTAGACATTTGGTTCATTGGTCGCTTCCACCTGAGAGAGCCCCTCCCTTGTTTTGTATTGAAAAGGAAGTTCTTTCCCCTATCTCGCCACTGCAAAGCCTTTCGATTAAACTAGCTGGAGAGGTTAAGTCGCACCCCGTTATTTTGCATTTGCACTCGATATGGACAAAAGTGTCCAGAGTGTATAATTCTGATATTTATTTAAACGTAGCCTTGAGCATATGGCTGAACCCTAAACTATGTATTAATAAATCCCCTTTCTGTTGTTCAGATTGAATTGTGAGGGGGGTTAATACACTTGGTGACCTATATGAGGGTGGAGTATTGAGATCGTTTGAAAATTTGATTCAACATTTTGGGATTCCCAGATCTCAGTTTTATACTGTAAGTATTTACAGCTACGCCACCTGCTCTGCTCTGTTTTTGGGAGTAGCATATACCCCCCTAGAGCAGCAGATACTCTGGAAGTGGTGATTGCTGCTTTTGGGAAGAGTCATGAGGCATCAGTGTATTACTCCCTGTTAATTCAGAGTTTGGGGGACGGAGCTTTAAATTCTCTCAAAAGATTATGGGAGGAAGATTTAAATTTGTTACTGGAGGAGGGAGTGTGGGCAAGGATTCTAAAAAACATAAAGTCTGCATCTAGAGATGCAAGGGTTGGCCTAATGCAATTTAAGATTTTACATAGATTTTATTGGACCCCTTCTAGATTGTATAGGCTTGGTGACACACCCATCTGCTGGCGATGCCATACTGAAGATGGAGACATCATCCATGTTTTTTGGGGGTGCCTTAAGATCCATGAATTTTGGCTGAAGGTGCAAAGTTTTGTGTGTGATGTGTTGGGCACTAAGGTCTCGTTCTGCCCCAGACTCTGTATTTTGGGAGGTAGGGAGGTCATGGATTTGGTAGATAAGTACATGAAGGACTGGGTTTTGACCAGTGTGATGATTGGTAGGCAGGTTATTTTGAGGAGTTGGAAGTTGGATGGAGCACCCTCGTTCCCGGAGTGGTGCGCGGAGATGGGGAGGGTGGCTGCCTTCGAGGAGGGGTCGAGCATTAGGATGGGGGTTAGGGAATCTTACAATAAGAAATGGGGCAATTATTTAGCATTTTTGAGGGAATCTCGAGGTTGGGCGAGTTTTTTTTTATTTATATTATACTTGATTATTGTATGTTATTTTATGTTGTTGTTTTTTTTAGTTTTTCTGTGTGTGTGTCTATATTCTATTGACCACAGGGTGTTCGTGGGGGGGGGGGGGGGGTCAGGGTGGGTTGAGAGTTTGGTAGGGGGAGGGGATATAGTGGGGGGTTAATGTTTAAAGTGTTTGATTAATTATATATATGTTGTTGTATTTTTTTGTGTTAATTTATGAATCAATAAAATTGTTAATAACAAAAAATAAATAAAAATAAATTTAAAAAAACACATAAGTGCTCGTTCGCATCTCCATTTTTTGGAGCTTCGTGGCCCTGCTCACTGCATGACTTCAGATTTTAGTCGTAGAGCATTGTACACTATGAGATTTGCTGTATGGAGAGTCATCTTAAAAATATCAAATATGATTGATATTCTACCTACATATGATTTTCATATATGCAATACCGATTCTCCAGGTACTATTTTACATATGTTCTGGGATGAAAAATGGACGCCATGCAAGGAGCAGACGTGTGAGCGACGAGCTCTGCGCACTTTGCTGAATTTTCAATTATTCTCATGTTATAATCTGGTGAAATTTGATACACCCAGTTACACATTTGTCCTTTGTTGCAAAACATGGCAAAGAAGTCAAAATCCTCGGGCTCTGGAGATATTAAAAGACACTTACTTGTTTAGGATGAAAGCCCCAACAGGCCCACAGACCGGGGACTCGATTTGGATGGCACGGCGGGAGAGGAGATCCAGCGTCAGTTGTCCAACATGTCGATGATGTTGACGAAGATTCTTGCTGACTTGGAGAATCTCGCTGTAATACGTCGATCGATCACGGCGATGGAAATAAAATTCTCTGAGTTAGGTACAAGAGTGTCTGATGTTGAAAAAACGAATCGATCTTCTGGAATCTTCAGAGAGGGAATTATCCGCTAATCCGCCCGCGACTAAAGTTGATTTGGAACATCTCCTTGAAAAGCTTGAAGATCTTGAAAATAGAAACCGCAGGAATAATGTTCGAATTGTTGGAATTCCTGAGCATGAGGAGGGCAGAGATATGGTGAAATTTCTAGACGAGCTCTTCCCGAGTCTGCTCGACATAACAGGCCACAAGCTGGAAATCGAGTGAGCTCACAGAGTCCCAGCTCACAGATCTGCTGAGGGAGATAGCCCCAGATCGATTCTGGCCAGATTTCTGAGATCATCCGATAAAGATCTTGTGTTGCGCCAGGCGAGAAGCAAAGGGAAGCTTTCTTGGAAGAACCATAATGTTTTCTTGTTCCCAGACTTTGCGAGTTTCGACAAGAGAGAAACGCGATCGGTTCAAGGAATGTAAGAAACTCTTACATCAGAAAAAGGTCTCGTTTGCTCTGACGTTTCCTGCCAAACTGAGAATAGAAACGAAAAACGGTCGCAACATGTCCAAATCTGGCAATGTCTTTTATAGAATCAATGACTGAGTAAACCATTGGATGTTTCTTATGTGAGTGGGCCTGACTCGCTGTACCTAACTCTTGAGGAAGCTGGGTGAAATTTTGGGTTTTTTGCGTTGGCTCCGCCGTGCGGCTGGAGCTTGTTTTTTGAATAACACTTTTCCTTAAAGAAACTTTTGCACTGATGGAAGATTACATTTGCATTGAAGTTCCCGGCCAGTTTGAGAGTGGACACTACGGATGACTGCAAAATATTTACATGCTCATACAAAGGATGTCTTTTATAAAGTTGACGGATTATGTAAATCATGGTATATACTTTTATGCAGCCTCCAAGTGAATTGACTCGACCATCCAGGGAACCGGGATGCCAGTTTTGTTTCTTTTTGTATTGGTTCTGCCTAGCGGCTGGAGCTTGTTCTGTTGAATAACTCTCATTTGGAACAGCTGTGGATTAATCTGTTCCTTCTTCGTCCTTAATCCTGGAGTTTTTTTTTTTTTTTTTTTTTTTTTACGGGACATTTGAATGATTACGTCATCCGCTGAACTCACAACAGCTGGTCCACAGAACATTCGTTTGTCTGTCCAAGGAATCTGAATGGTTTTATATCGGCTGGAATTTGTTTTGTGGAAGATCATACCTTTGAGACAGTTCTGTGAATGAATCTACACATTTTTTGTGTTCATTCTTCCTATTAACTGGGTTTATTTCACAAAGTATTTTCTGTTATGTAATTTTGCCTCACAAATTTGTGAGGCAAAATTGAGCAATCCGATGGCAAAGTTGTTGTGGGCTCTCGTGGGCGTTCATGGTCCTTTTGAGTTTAGAGGGATTGTCGCCGGTTGGCGCTGTCGTGCGCGGGGTTAATGTGCACGTTTTTCTTTTTTCTATTTGTTTTGTTCCGAGGGATGTTCGGGGGTTGATTGTTTCACTAATGGGGAATGTGGTCTTCATAATTTTGCTTTTCACACACAATTTTTTATTTTTATTATATCAATATGTCAAATGTTAATATGAATAAGTTGTCTCTCTCCACATGGAATGTAAATGGGTTGGGGCACCCTATAAAAAGAAAGAAGGTTATTACTTTTCTTAAACGTAAGAAATATGATATAGCGTTTCTTCAAGAAACACATCTCTCCGCGCAGGAAACTGAAAAATTTGGGAAGATATGGGGTGGACATGTTTTCTTTAGTGTTGGCTCAAGTAAGAGCAAGGGAGTCATTATATTGATTAATAAACATTTACAATTCAAATTTCTCAAACAGATTAAAGATAAATTAGGAAGAGTAATTATTGTTTTAGCTGAAATTCAAGGGCAAAGTCTGATTTTGGCTAATATTTACGCACCTAACGTTGATGATCAAGGCTTTTTTATAGATCTTGAAGGGATGTTGCAAACCGCTGGCACCCCTCATGATATAATTTTGGGAGGAGACTTTAATCTTTTGATGGACTCAGTGCTTGATCATAGTGAAGCTAAAGTGTGTAAACCCCCTAGAGCAACATTGATGCTTCACAGGATGTGTAAAAATCTTGGTCTTTCGGATATTTGGAGACTTTTGAACCCATCTGGTAGAGACTATACATTTTTTTTTTCATCAGTCCATAAGATTTATTCTAGAATAGATTTTTTTTTTTATATCCAAATCCCTTATTTCATCTGTTGTTGATTGCTCAGTTGGAAACATTTTAGTCTCAGATCACGCCATGGTGAGTTTAGAGGTGATGCCACATATAGAGAAAAAGAAATCGTATAGTTGGCGCCTTAATGTATCCCTTTTACAAAATCCTGATTTCCAACAAATGTTAAAAACTGAAATCAGTGTTTATATGGAGACCAACTGGTCCTCAGAATCCTCTGTGGGCGTGGCTTGGGAGGCACTTAAGGCGGTTCTTAGGGGCCGGATCATACAGCGTGCCTCATTCATCAAAAAATCCAATGCACTAGAACTTGTGGAGGTGGAAGGAAATATTAAAAGTGCCGAGGCAGAGCTGAAGCGCCGAATGTCATCTGATGGCCTCAGAGAATTAACCCGATTGAAATATAGATATAATACTATTTTGTCGCGGAAAGTGGAGTTTTGGTTATTCAGGGCAAGACAGTCATACTTTGAGTCGGGTGACAAAGCAGGGAAGCTTTTGGCTAGATATATAAAGCAGAGAGAGTCTTTTTCTACCATTCCCTCAGTGAAATCTGCTGGTGGTGAAATATTTACCTCAGCCATTGATATTAATAATGCTTTTAAAGAATTCTATATTGATCTACTGATGAAGACATTAGAAACTTTGTGGAACCATTCGATCTTCCTAAACTGACGACTGAGCAAAAAAACTCTCTTGATTCTGAGATAACCTTGGAGGAGCTTAACGAGGTAATTAAGTCCCTACCTACTGGCAAGTGTCCGGGGCCAGATGGTTTTGCCGCAGAATTTTTTAGATCCTATGCTACAGAACTGGCCCCACTTTTGTTAGAAGTTTATACTGAATCATTAAAGAAGGGAAAACTTCCTCCAACCATGACACAAGCCCGGATTAGTCTGATTCTTAAAAAGGACAAAGAGAGTGTAAAAGTTATCATCCAATCTCCCTGATCCAACTAGATGTAAAAATATTGTCAAAACTTTTGGCTAACCGATTAAGGTAAGGTTATGACATCTCTTATACATATAGATCAAGTGGGATTTATTCGGGGCCGTAGCTCTTCTGATAACATCAGGCGTCTCATCAATATCATGTGGTCAGTGGCGAATGAACAATATCCCGTCGCTGCCATCTCACTTGACGCCGAAAAGTTTGATATGGTAGAATGGGATTATCTTTTTAAGATTTTGGAAATGTATGGGTTCGGGAGTACATTTATTGGTTGGATTAAGTTACTTTATAAACACCCTGTAGCAGCGGTACAAACAAATGGATTAATTTCAGATTATTTTACTCTGGATAGGGGCACTCGACAGGGTTGCCTTCTTTCCCAGTTATTGTTCTGTCTTGCCCTGGAACCATTAGCAGCTGCGATAAGAAAGGAGGATGATTTTCCAGGGGTGACAGCGGGAGGTGCAGCGCATAAACTTCTGCTTTACGCAGATGATATTTTATTATTTGTCTCTGAACCTAATAGATCTATGCCTTGCCTCCACAGAATTATTCATTCCTTTTCCAAATTCTCAGGATACAAAGTCAATTGGTCTAAATCCGAAGCTTTGGCGCTGACAGCATACTGCCCAGAAACGGCTTTCCAGCCGGGCACCTTCCAGTGGCCCAAACAGGGCATTAAGTATTTGGGGATTTTATTCCCAGCAAATTTGTCTGATTTAGTTAGAGTTAATTTTGACCCTTTAATAAAAAGGTTTTCGAGCGATGTCAGCAGGTGGGCTTCATTACATTTATCGATGATTGGGAAGGTTAATGTTATTAAAATGAATTGTATTCCAAAATTCAACTACCTGCTTCAGTCTCTCCCTGTAGATGTCCCCCTCTCTAATTTCAAGCAATTTGATAGCATAGCGAAGTCCTTTATTTGGAATGGTAAGCGCCCCAGGTTAAATTTCAATAAGTTACATAGGTCAATTGACAGAGGAGGGCTAGGCCTACCCAAGATTTTGTTTATTATTATGCGTTCGGTCTTAGACATTTGGCTCATTGGTCGCTTCCACCTGAGAGGGCCCCTCCCTGGTTTTGTATTAAAAAGGAAGTTCTTGCCCCTATCTTGCCACTGCATAGCCTTTCGATTAAACTAGCCGGAGAGGTTAAGTCGCATCCCGTTATTTTGCATTTGCACTCGATATGGACAAAAGTGTCCAGAGTGTTTAATTCTGATATTTATTTAAATGTTGCCTCGAGCATATGGCAGAACCCATATGTATAACTATGTATTAATAAGTCCCCTTTTTGTTGGTCAGATTGGATTGTGAGGGGGGTTAATGCACTTGGTGACCTATATGAGGGTGGAGTATTGAGATTTTTTGAAAATTTGGTTCAACATTTTGGCATTCCCAGATCTCAGTTTTATAAGTATTTACAGCTTCGCCACCTACTCTACACTATTTTTGGGAGTGGCACGCACCCCCCTAAAGCGGCAGGTGCTTTGGGAGAGGTGATTGCTGCTTTTGGAAAAGGTCATGAAGCATCAGTGTATTACTCCGTACTAATTCAGAGTCTGGGGGATGGAGCCTTGACTTCTCTCAAGAGAGTATGGGGAAAAAGATTTGAATTTGGTATTGGAGGATGGAGTGTGGACTAAGATTCTTAAAAATGTCAAGTCTGTATCTAGAGATGCAAGGGTTCGCCTTATGCAATTTAAGATTTTACACAGATTTTATTGGACCCCCTCTAGATTATATAGGCTTGGTCTTAAAGACACACCCACTTGCTGGCGGTGCCAGTCAGAAGTTGGAGACACTACCCATGTCTTTTGGGGTTGTGTTAAGATCCAGGAGTTTTGTTTGAGGGTTCAGAGGAATTTGTGCGACGTTTTGAACACTCAGGTTTTGCTTTGTCCCAGACTCTGTATTTTGGGTGATGGAGCGGTCATGCATTTAGGGGACAATCATATAAAAAACTGGGTTATGACCAGTCTCATGATTGACAGGCAAGTAATTTTAAGGGGTTGGAAATCAGATGGAGCACCCTCTTTTTCGGAGTGGTGTGTGGAAATGGGGAGGGTAGCTGCATTTGAAGAGGCGGTAAGTAGAAGGCTGGGGTTGAGGGACTTATTTGCTAAAAAATGGGGCAAATATTTAGTTTTTTGGGGGGAATCTCCCCAGGATGTGGAGAGTGTAGTTTAACCATGTATGTTTATTGTTTTATTTATTTGTGTGTATATACATATATATATATATATATATATATATTATTTTATTTTTTTTGGATTGTGTGTGTGTTATGTGGGACCACAGGGGTGTTCGTGAGGGGTCAGGGTGGGATTGTATTAGTAGGGTTTAAATGCTAAATGTTGATTTATTATATATGTGTTGAGTTTTTTTTCACTGTCATATGCACATGAATCAATGAAAATGTTAATTACAAAAAAACATATGTTCTGGGATTGTCCTGTTGTTTCAACTTTTTGGACTCATGTGAACTCTGTTTCACCTGACATACTCTAATTTGTATATGTTCCTAATCCAGGGCTGTCTCTTCTTAATGATAACTCTGATTTTCAGCTGAAGTTATATAAAAGAAAAATGCTGTTTGCTGGTTTTACATTCGCAAAGTAAAAAAATCATACAAAATTGGTTCACCTAGATATGTGTAGGAAATCATTTTGGATTCATAATTTCCTTAAAATAGTAAACTTTGAATGCACTGCAGCCTGATTGAACCATGCCTGACCAGAAACTGTTGATGCCTGGAATCCTTCGCTTCCAACCTACTGGATGTTATAAGGGAACCGACTCTAAGGAACAGGGACTCACAATCATGAACAAGGAACGTATCCCCCACTTGCCTTGTACTCAATTTCTGTATATAAATTATTGATTTATTGAGCTTTTCATTTCAGTAATACATTTCACTTTATAGCCCGACCCCACTGTAAATCAGGGCTAAAGTTAGTTGTTAGTTTGCTATAACTTATGTGCTTAACTGAAATATGTACTGATAATTTCGTGTTTGATAATGTCAGGTCTGGTCTTACCTCACAGACAGCCAGGTATTATAAAATGTGATTCTTCAGTGATTAACTGGTCAGGCCTGGTATGATGGACTGCTGTCTCTAAAAAACAGAACACAACACAGGCAGCTGTTTGAAGGTCTGATGTCGAAAGATAAAGAAACACATCAAGATCACCTTGCACTTAATAATCCAGGACAAACTCACAGGGGTGTCAAGCATCAAGTTCTGTAAGAAAGACATATTAGAAAAAGCTTCTTGTGCAAACAGACATTTGTTTTGTACCATTTTTTCTATTTGCAAAGACCTGTTATCGAGAGCAAAATCTTTTCTATTACAAATTATATAATTACAGGATTATAATGTCATAGTAAAAACATGGTTTAACTAGATTTGCATTTCATGACTGTGTTTGCAAGACAGCCTTTTATGACATCATCAGGTACCCAAAGGCAATTATGATGACATCACTGTCCAGGCATTCTAACAATGTATGTCAATAAGAGATTTTGAAACTTTTATGTTAAATGTCTCAAACACTATAATGTTGTTAATGATCAAATATAGATGGCATACCTTGGACTGAAAATATCTACAAATCAACAAATATGAATACCTTATATAGCGTTTTTCATTTTATTATTTGCAGACAACTGTGGTGAAGAAAAAGTCCTAATGAAAGTGTGCCTGCGTCAAGCACATTTATATTCGCTCTCAGTCAACAGAGTAGACTATACTTTGTAAAGCTGAGCACTTGACCGTGTTGACCCGGAACAGAAAAAAAAGTATACCCGAGCGTTTACACAGCA
The DNA here is from genome assembly GCF_019703515.2 of Myxocyprinus asiaticus. Lineage (NCBI taxonomy): Eukaryota > Metazoa > Chordata > Actinopteri > Cypriniformes > Catostomidae > Myxocyprinus > Myxocyprinus asiaticus. The sequence continues at coordinate 5,454,114 of NC_059362.1, read as the reverse complement.
ACATCCCAGTGTTTGCCTGTTCCCTGTCTGTCACTCAGTCAACGTTGTGTCGATGTAGTGACACTAGGTGTTCGATCTTGAGAGCCCCAATTACCTTTGCTTAAAATAGAAAAGGCCAATTAGAACTGGCGAGTGGAATTTGCATGCCACTCTCCGCCCCGGAGAAAAAGGAGATGGTGTGCACCACTCATTCAGATTTTAATAGTTAGGGTTTCTTATGCTGCTGGATTTCTACGGCACATATCAGCGGTCACCCTCGCATGGCCAGGGCAACTTGCAATAATTGTGGGAAACATGAATTCTATTCTCTACCAGAAAATCCTAAAGAAGAATGTCCAGTCATCAGTCCGTTAGTTGAAGCTCAAAAGCTACTTGATTATGCAGCAAGACAATGATCCAAAGCATATAAGTCCACCTCTGAATGGCTCAAAAGAAGCAAATTTTAAGTTTTGGAGTGGCCTAGTCAAAGTCCTGAATTGAACCCATTTGAGATGCTGTGGCAGGACCTTAAATGGGCAGTTCATGCTCGAAAACACTCCAGTGTAGCTGAACTAAAGCAGTTCTGCAAAGGGTGGGCCAAAATTCCACCACAGCGTTGTGAAAGACTGATCTCCAGTTATCGGAAGCGTTTGGTTGCAGTTGTTGCTGCTAAAGGTGGCACACCTAGCTATTAAGTTTAAGGGGGCAGTTAGTTTTTAACATGGGTGATATAGGTATAGGATAACTTTTTTGCTTCATTAAATAAATATTTCAAAACGGTATTTTGTGTTTACACAGATTGCCTTTGTTTTATATCTCGTTTGAAGATCTAAAACAATTGAGTATGAAAAACAGAAATCAGCATGGGGGAAAATACTTTTCCATAGCACTATGTGTGTGTGTGTATATATATATATATATATATATATATATTTCATTGCCATGAAAGGGTGTACCTGGTCTGCAATAATGTTTATGCAGGTGGCACACGTCAAATTGACATCCACATAAATGGCTAGCAGAATATTGACCAGAGCATCACACTTCCTCCACCTGCTTGTCATCTTCCCACTGTGCATCACTTCCCCAGGTAAAAGGCGCACAGGTATATGGACATCCATGTGATGTAAATGAAAACGGGACTCATTGGACCAGGCGACCTTCTTCTACTGCTCCAAGGTCCAGTTCCCACGCTTGCGGCACGCGTTGTAGGTGCTTTCGATGGTGGACAAGGTTCATCATGGGCACTCTGACCAGTCTGCAGCTACACAACCCCATACGAATCAGGGTGCGTTGCACTGTGTGTTGTGATACATTCCTGGCAAGTGGAAACAGTCCAAAAAAGAATATTGTTATTTGACGTGGCTGTGAAAATATAATGTAAAATACACAGAATCCCCTTACCTTAATAAATTTGACACTAGTCTGAGTAAATTTGTTGTGATGGGGTGAATATAAATTTGAAGTGCCACATCTATTGTTGCCAGCCGGAGGCCCTATGACCGTGACCCACCATAGCCACATCCATGCCATGAGTGTGATTAAAAATATTATACATAATATTATTATTAAAATACACATTGGCCACAAATCATATGTAACAAATCCAGATTGAGTACAATGCCATGTAACACAAACAGGGCAATAATATTTAAATATTAGATACACTTTGATTATTGTGCACCTGTGTGTCTGGACATTATTCTAAAAACTTTTGAATGGTTCCACATCAAAATAAGTTAATAAGTGCCACACTTCCCTGCCAGTTGGTGGCGCTATGAGCATGACCCAAAATAGCCACGTACATGTGATCAGTCCCCAAGACCAAACATACAGCTCAATTTTGATCTAAAATCTTTTGATTCAATTTTGATCTTTTGATTCAGACATGGCCCTTAATACAAACAAGTGAATGTAGTATTTGTTCAGTTTGATGATGATAAAGTTGGGAATACAACTAGAAAGCATACACCACCACCTAGAAACATCATGAATTCCAATCCAATAACTTTAGAGGAAGAGCGAGTTAACAGCAAGGGTGGGTTGCGTAAGCAGTTCCCATTAAAGTTGGCATATGCTTGCACTGTACACAAAGTGCAAGGATTAACTGTCAATGAAACAGTCATATCACTAGAAAAGATTTTTGCAGCTGGACAGGCTTTAAGTCGATTCAAGACTTTAAGTGGGTTGATCATTCAAGATTTTGCTGATAAAGCACATTTTTTTTTGCAAAAACAACATCCAAGTATGTATCAACACAATGCCACAGTTTGAACTTTATAATATTTCACCACATAACACCAACAAATCATATGTTAAACTTCTTTCGACACCAAAAACATAGTGGTGTTGGCATATACTGTAGAACTAATAATGATTACAATATTTCGGACATTCCCAATGTTAACATAGAATATGTCAAACATGATGAATATCTCAACTCAACAAACTTGATATAATTATAGTTGTTATTTACAGGCCACCACAATATCACTTATCTTTGTTTCAAAAATATATTACCAAACTCTGCAATACATTAAACAATATGTTAGATAATATCTTTTTAATTGGTAATTGGAACCATGATGAATTGAAAACACACAATATATTGATGGCAAACCTAGGCTATGTTCAGTGTGTCAAAGAACCTACCACTGAAAATGGAACATTGATTGTCGTGGCTTCTGCCACCTCTGTGAAACATTGAAGTCTTGGGGTTTTGATCCCAGAAGATAGACTTTGTTATCAGAGATAGAAAAGCCGAGTTGTTCCCAGCACAACTCCAGAAAAATGGGTTTGCCCCGCTTAAATACATATGATCTACCTAGGAGTGGCTAATATATTCCATATGTGTCACTGTGGAAAGACTTTACCATATTTTCTTTAGCATTAACAGGAGACTCAGTTTACCATATGCAAGGGGCCCCACATTCCACAGTCACAGCCAGTCACATGTTTGACCACCAGAAACAATTGTAGAATAAAATGACTATATTAACATTGATTCCCTATCTGTCACTCACTTGATGTTATGTCGATGTAGTGACACTAGGGGTCACTCTTGGGAGCCCGAGACACCTCTGGTCTTTGATAAAAGGCCAATGAAAATTGGCGAGTGGAATTTGCATGCCACTCCCCCGGACATATGGGTATAAAAGGAGCTGGTATTCAAATCAATTCAATCAAATCACTTCATTGTCACACAGCCATATACACAAGTGCAATGGTGTGTGAAATTCTTGGGTGCAGTTCCGATCAACATAGCAGTCGTGACAGTGATGAGACATATATCAATTTACAATAACATCAAATAAACACAGCACAATTTAAACATCTGTTATACACATAATTACACTCAACAATATACAAATAATAACATACACTGTACAGTATACAATACGCACTATATAGATACACATTATTCAATAAAAATTAAAAATAAAAATATGTAAAAAAGTATATATATATATATATATATATATACAGGTGCATCTCAATAAATTAGAATGTCGTGGAAAAGTTCATTTATTTCAGTAATTCAACTCAAATTGTGAAACTCGTGTATTAAATAAATTCAATGCACACAGACTGAAGTAGTTTAAGTCTTTGGTTCTTTTAATTGTGATGATTTTGGCTCACATTTAACAAAAACCCACCAATTCACTATCTCAAAAAATTAGAATATGGTGACATGCCAATCAGCTAATCAACTCAAAACACCTGCAAAGGTTTCCTGAGCCTTCAAAATGGTCTCTCAGTTTGGTTCACTAGGCTACACAATCTGCTGATCTGACAGTTGTCCAGAAGACAATCATTGACACCCTTCACAAGGAGGGTAAGCCATAAACATTCATTGCCAAAGAAGCTGGCTGTTCACAGAGTGCTGTATCCAAGCATGTTAACAGAAAGTTGAGTGGAAGGAAAAAGTGTGGAAGAAAAAGATGCACAACCAACCGAGAGAACCGCAGCCTTATGATTGTCAAGCAAAATCGATTCAAGAATTTGGGTGAACTTCACAAGGAATGGACTGAGGCTGGGGTCAAGGCATCAAGAGCCACCACTCACAGACGTGTCAAGGAATTTGGCTACAGTTGTCGTATTCCTCTTGTCAAGCCACTCCTGAACCACAGACAACGTCAGAGGTGTCTTACCTGGGCTAAGGAGAAGAAGAACTGGACTGTTGCCCAGTGTTCCAAAGTCCTCTTTTCAGATGAGAGCAAGTTTTGTATTTCATTTGGAAACCAAGGTCCTAGAGTCTGGAGGAAGGGTGGAGAAGCTCATAGCCCAAGTTGCTTGAAGTCCAGTGTTAAGTTTCCACAGTCTGTGATGATTTGGGGTGCAATGTCATCTGCTGGTGTTGGTCCATTGTGTTTTTTGAAAACCAAAGTCACTGCACCCGTTTACCAAGAAATTTTGGAGCACTTCAGGCTTCCTTCTGCTGACCAGCTTTTTAAAGATGCTGATTTCATTTTCCAGCAGGATTTGGCACCTGCCCACACTGCCAAAAGCACCAAAAGTTGGTTAAATGACCATGGTGTTGGTGTGCTTGACTGGCCAGCAAACTCACCAGACCTGAACCCCATAGAGAATCTATGGGGTATTGTCAAGAGGAAAATGAGAAACAAGAGACCAAAAAATGCAGATGAGCTGAAGGCCACTGTCAAAGAAACCTGGGCTTCCATACCACCTCAGCAGTGCCACAAACTGATCACCTCCATGCCACGCCGAATTGAGGCATTAATTAAAGCAAAAGGAGCCCCTACCAAGTATTGAGTACATATACAGTAAATGAACATACTTTCCAGAAGGCCAACAGTTCACTAAAAATGTTTTTTTTATTGGTTTTATGATGTATTCTAATTTTATGAGATAGTGAATTGGTGGGTTTTTGTTAAATGTGAGCCAAAATCATCACAATTAAAAGAACCAAAGACTTAAACTACTTCAGTCTGTGTGCATTGAATTTATTTAATACACGAGTTTCACAATTTGAGTTGAATTACTGAAATAAATGAACTTTTCCACGACATTCTAATTTATTGAGATGCACCTGTATATATATATATATATATATATATATATATAGAATGTACAGTATTGTACTGTATTGACATTCAGGCTGTCGGTTGATAGTCAGTTGTTAAGAGAAAACATAATATAATAATAATAATATAATTTATGACAGTCCGGTGTGAGATATAAGAGTAAGGGTAATAAAGTGGACCACTCATTCAGATTTTCTCTTTGGAGCCGAACGGTCGTGCTCATTGAGCTGAATTTGTACTGTTCATTCACCTCTGCTGGATCTGACGGCGCATTTCAGCGGCCTCTCCCTCCTCTGCACTGGTGCACTGCAGAGAACGCCCGTGGGCACTTCGGCAGAAAAAAGAGAGTATATTTTCTGAAAGAGTTTAATTCTCTAAAAGAGTATATTTCTCTAAAAGAGCGGCACACACGGAACGTCTTTTCAAAGACGCGTCTTTTTAAAGATGCCTTTCCGTTTGGGTGTTATTCCTGGTTGCGGTCGTTATCTCTCAACTTTGGATGGTCATGATCGCTGTCTTTCGTGTCTGAGCGCGACCCACACGGAGGCAGCGTTCGTGGATGGTTCATGTTCTCACTGCGAGAACATGACCATGGCAACGTTGCGGTCTTACGAAAGCAAGCCACCCCAGCGGCTCCCTGCCTCGGTCCTTCTACCTACGGGTATGAGGCCAGCGCGGCCAGCACTGGGGGCGATTTGGGGACCCCAGTGGGATCGCCTCCACTGGGTATCCCCCCGCGGACCTCCCATTCCCCAGCACGCTCGTCTGCCCCAGTTGGGCTTCCGGATGAGTCTTCCGGCTTGTCTCACGGCGAGTCTAGCCTCTTTTTCGGAGCCCGCGAAGATGATGAGCTCTCGAGCGCAGCATCGGAGAGTGGGCTTGTCCAGTCGGACGCAGAAGCCTCAGCTGGGCTTCCTCCCTTGGGGACGATTGCCCAGTCACAGGCTGATGCAGAGATGACGGACATGCTTTCCCGGACGGCGTGAGTGTCGGGCTAGTGTTGAACACTCCACTCTCCCCTGAACCCTCGTGGCTCGATGATTGGTTCCTGGGCTTGCGGTGCTGCTCAAAGCAGCCACGCCCCACTCCAGTGCCATTCTTCCCGGAAGTGCATGAGGAGCTGACAAAATCGTGGGGGGCACCTTTTACTGCCCGGCCCCGATTCCTCAGTTCCCCCGCCCTCACTACCCTCGATGGCGGGGCGGCCAGGGGCTATACGGCGATTCCCCCGGTGGATAAGGCGCTCGCAGTGCACCTATGCCCGCAGAGCACCGCCACCTGGCGCAGACACCCAAAGCTCCCGTCCAAGCCCTGTAGGTTCACGTCATCCCTGACAGCTAAAGCCTACAGTGCTGCTGGACAAGCTGCCTCTGCTCTGCACACCATGGCTCTCCTGCAGGTCCACCAAGCCAAGGTGCTAAAAGAACTGCACGAGGGCAGTTCCGCCCCAGATCTGATGCAGGAACTGCGCTCGGCGACCGACCTCGCTCTCCGAGCGACGAAGGTCACGGCACGGTCTCTCGGGTGGATGATGTCCACATTAGTGGTCCAGGGGCGCCACCTTTGGCTCAACCTGGTCGAGATGGGTGAGGCCGACAAGACACGGTTCCTTGCTGCCCCCATTTCCCAGGCTGGCCTATTTGGTGACACCGTCGAGGACTTTGCCCAGCAGTTCTCGACGGTGAAGCAGCAGACGGAGGCTCTCCGGCATATCCTGCCCCGGCACGGCTCAAGATCCTGCACCCCGATCCCACACTCACATCCCGGGCAACCTCAACACTAAAGCGGACACGCTGTCACGGCAGGTTACCCTTAGGGGAGAGTGGAGACTCCATCCTCAGGTGGTCCAGCTGATTTGGAGTCGATTCAGACAGGCACAGGTGGACCTGTTCGCCTCCCAAGAATCCTCCCACTGCCCGCTCTGGTACGCCCTGACTGAGGCCCCCCTCAGTATAGACGCACTAACACACAGCTGGCCCCCTGGCCTGCACAAATATGCGTTTCCCCAAGTGAACCTACTTGCACAGACCCTGTGCAAGATTAGGGAAGACAAGGAGCAGGTCGTCCTGGTAGCACCCTACTGGCCCACGCAGACATGGTTCTCGGACCTCACGCTCCTCGCAACAGCCTCCCCCCCCGGCAAATTCCCCTGAGGAAGGACCTTCTTTCTCAGGGACGAGGCACCATCTGGCACCCACGACCAGACCTCTGGAATCTCCATGTCTGGTCCCTGGACGGGACGTGGAAGACCTAAGCAGTCTGCCACCCATGGTGGTAGACACGATCACTCAGGCTAGGGCCCCTCTACGAGGCGCCTGTATGCCTTTAAGTGGAGTCTGTTCGCTAAGTGGTGTTCTTCCCGACGGGAAGACCCCCAGAGATGCGCAGTCGGATCAGTGCTTTCCTTCCCCTAGGAGAGGTTGGAAGGGCGGCTGTCCCCTTCCACCTTGAAGGTGTACGTTGCCGCCATAGCAGCACACCACGACGCAGTCGACAGTAAGTCCTTAGGGAAGCACGACCTGATCATCAGGTTCCTGAGAGGTGCCAGGAGGCTGAATCCCTCCAGACCTCATTCCCTCATGGGACCTCTCTGTAGTTCTTCAGGGTCTATAGAAAGCCCCCTTTGAGCCTTTGCAGTCAGCTGAGCTTAAGGCACTCTCCTTGAAATCAGCCCTCCTGACTGCGCTAACTTCCATCAAGAGTGTAGGAGTACTGCAAGCATTGTCTGTCAGCAAAACATGCCTGGAGTTCGGTCCGGCAGAGCAACAGGCTGGGCAACACCCAACACCTTTGCAAGGTTCTACAACCTCCGGGTGGAACCGGATTCGTCCCAGGTAGTGGCACGCAATACAAGCGGATAAGCCCGGGATAGCCAGCCGGGTGTTTCGCTTGCACATAGCGCCTTCCACCTCCTCTGAGCTGAAGACGTGCGCCATTAATTCCCAGTAGTGTTCACAAACTATGTTCCCTGGTTGACTTCCTCCGAGCCCTGTGGCAGTCGAGTTTTCGGAGAGACACGCTGCCAGCCCAGTACACGTGCTAACTAAGAGCCTGTTCTGGGGTAGGTGCTCCGCATGTGGTGGTTCCCTGTAAGGTAACCCCATGCGATGTATATCTTCTGCTAATTCGTTTCCCTGTTGGCAAACAGCGTCTTCCTTGGGCAGAGCCCCTCTGCCCCAGTCTCCATGTTTGTAGTAACTCCTCCCCCGTTGGGTAGGATCTACCTTGAGACTCTCCACTTGGTCGTCAAGACCATGTGACGTATTTTTCCACTTAAATATCCCCCCCCTCTTTGGGCGAGGTGTGGTCTCCGCGGTGCCCCTTGGGAGGGACACCCCCGACTAGACCTGGCGGCCCAGTCAGATAATCCCCCTTCTTTTTAAGGGAGTGGAAAAAAAGAAGGGGAAAAGAGGCCACAACTGGGTTAGCCTGTCTCTATCTTTTGGGTAGTCGACTTGTCCGCAAAGGGCCGTTCGACACTCATAACTATGTTGGGGGAGGTTACGTGTCGGCCTGATGTGCTGGCTACGAGGCACACAGTGGTCTGCCCGTCACACACCGCCAGTTCACATAACACAGTTCAGCCAGTTGTGGCATTTCGTATAGGGACCCCTAGTGTCACTACATCGACACAACGTCGAGTGAGTGACAGATAGGGAACGTCCTGGTTACTTGCGTAACCTTCGTTCCCTGATGGAGGGAACAAGACATTGTGTCCCTCCTTCCACAATGCTGAACTACCCGCTGAAATGGCCGAACCTTGTCTCGGCTCCTCAGCATAAAACCTGAAAGAGTGGTTGCATACCAGCTCTTTTTATACCCGTATGTCCGTGGGAGGGGCATGCAAATACCACTGGCCAATTTTCATTGGCCTTTTATCAAAGACCAGAGGTGTCTCGGGCTCCCAAGAGTGACCCCTAGTGTCACTACATTGACACAACGTCTCGTTCCCTCCATCAGGGAACGGAGGTTATGCAAGTAACCAGGACGTTATACTTGATTAATTTATACTCAACTTTATAAAAAATATTCTACATGATTGATCATGTGTACAAGAAAATGACATCTAAATATACTACTGTTGCACAAGTTATAAATAATTTCAATGTAAACATCCGCTAGATAGACGTCTTTGACGGCTTGTTCGTTTTTGTTCATTTTTTTTAGATGCCATGTCAAGTTAAAAAGAACCTAAACTGTTTATCGTCTCAAGTCAAGACACATACGTTTTGCTCTTTTGTGGCGCTGCGTGTAATTTTAGTGCAACAACAAACGCATTCAAGCATTTGACCAGTACGTAACATGATTTCAAACATTGCGCTGAAATTGCAAAGGAATATTTTGAATATTAGCAAATATATTGGACTAAGCAATTACACAAACACCATCAACACAAGTCGTGCCAGTTCCTAGCAGAATTAAAACTAATAAACATATTCATAGCTGAAATACTGTGGCTGTTCACCTGCGAAAAAACTTAAAAATAGAATAATTTCATGGCCCCCAAAAGGTCTGTGTACTTTTCGTCCATTCTTATTTACTTTTTTAATCCAAAAATGAAAAACGAAAAATTTGGTTTCTTCTTTATTGGTTTTAACACTGATGAATAGAATAAGCAGTTACAAACTCATTTTCTGTTGCTTATTCATTTTCTATTTAAAAGGAATAAAGAGGGGGGGGGGGGGGGGAAATGTCTCAATTTTCATTTTCCTTCATTGTTTAAAACATTTATTTACAGCTTAAATATTTGATATGCACATGTGAACGACACTGAAATGCCCCTTTCATCTGACTGGTCAACTTGCGCCGTCATCTGTAACTACTGCCTTAATCCCAACCACTAGAATTAGAGTGATTGCTCTGCAAATTTGTCTCAATTTTCATTAAATATTGTCCCGAACCACCACTAACTGTAAACTATGCATGCCATATGTATTAGAATATTGCTGCTGGGCACATCATGGTGTTGCGTCTAATGAGCGACGCGTGAGAGATCCAAGCCACATCATTTGGCCATATGCTGACTGGGAGTTGGTCTATTATAAATTATTTTATTTTTATTAACATTGTATGATTTTGTAATACCTGTGTTTTCATGTTCCATTGATAAATGTAATGTAAAAAAAGAGTTCTGTTGCTTTGGATAAAAGCGAATGATAAATGAATGTTTAGGTATCATGAACATGGATTGGAGTAGACATAAAATTAGAATAGCTAAGATTCGGACACAAGGCATCCCGACTGTAAGTCCGTCGGGACGTGGGACACGGCGTGTGAAATCAGGACTGTTCCTGTTATTGGGACGTCTAGTCACCCTATCTCCATAAGTGCAATGTTAATTTCTGCTAGCCGATTGCTGATAGAGTGTGCTGCCAACATAATCGCCTCAGCCTGGATGAACATTTAGTAAACATATTATTAAATGTCAAAAATAAACTTGCGTTAACTCATATTAACTCGTGGGGCTTTTATACAAAGTGACGCAACTTTTTTTATTTCATTTATCATTGGGACTACAGCACTACAAAATCATACAATGTTAATAAAAAATAAAAATAATATATAACAGACCAACTCCCAGTCAACACTTGGCCAAGTGATCTGGCTTGTGATCTCTCACGCGTCGTCCCTAATGGCCTCTAATAGGCAACACCTCGCAACAACACCATGATGTGCCCAGCAACAAGATTTTAATATGGCATGCATAGTTTACGGGTAGGGGTGGTTCGGGACCATATTTAATGAAAATTGAGACAAATTTGCAGAGTGATCCCAACTCTAATTCTAGCTGATGGGATTAAGGCAGTAGTTACAGATGACGGGGCAAGTTGACCAATCAGATGAAAGGGGCGTTTCAGTGTCACTCTTATGTCCATATCAAATATTCAAGGCGTAAACTACTTTTTAAACAATGAAGGAATTTTTTAAGCCTATTCCCCCAATCTCTTTATTCCTTTTTAAATAGAAAATGAAATGGTTAACAGGAAATGAGTTTGTATCTGCTTATTTTATTAATCAGTGTTAAAACCAATAAAGGAAATAAAACATATTTTTAGTTTTTCATTTTTGGGATTAAAAAAAGAAAAAAGAATGGATGCAAAAGTACATGGAACCCATAAGCTATCTTGTTAAATACAAAGAAATGAATGTGTTATGATGTCTGTCACTCACTCGACGCTGTGTTGATGTAGTGACACTAGGGGTTCGCTCTTGAGAGCCCCAATCACCTTTGCTTTATTCAGAAAAAGCCAATGAAAACTGGCGAGTGGAATTTGCATGCCGCTCTCTGCCCCGGAATTCGGGTATAAAAAGAGATGGCGTGCACCACTCATTCAGACTTGTTCTTTGGATCCGATCGCACATGTGTGTTCGTCCCGTCACCTCGCTATTTGCTGCTGGAATTACGGCACGTATCAGCGGTCACCCTCACACGGTCGAGTGCTGTGCTTCCCCTAGGCGCTTCAGTCCACAGGTGTAAAAAAAAAAAGAAAAAAAAAGAGTATATTCAAAAGAGTATATTTTCTCTAAAAGAGCTCGCACAAACGATTGCCGTCTTTTTAAAGATGTCCTTTCGCCTTTGTGCTACTGGGTGTGGTCGTTATCTCTCCCTACCGGATGGCCACAAAATCTAAGAGTGCTTGGGTCGCTAAGCACGCCGAGGCAGCTTTTGTGTAGGGGTCATGTTCTCACTGTGAGAACATGTCCATGAGAACGTTGCAGTCGCAGCTGTCTTCCTTCTTCGTGAAGCAGTGAGCCACCGTGGCTGCTTCCTGACCCGGTCCGTCCTGGGTTGAAACACAGGCGGCTGGGTCGGCGAGCACCGTGGATATGGGAGTGTTTCCCCCGGCTCAGTTCCAGCTGTCCTCCCATCCTCCAGCACGCTCGTTCTGCCTGGTAGAGTTCACGAGCGATGCAGGCGGTCCGCCTCAGCGCGGATTTAATGTCTCGTTCGGGGCTCGTGACAAGGATGAGTTATCGGTTGCAGCATCGGAGGGTGGGCTCCTGCTTTCGGAAGCGGACGAATCTTCTGAGCTCCCACTCTCAGGCGGTAGAGTTCAGGATGAGGCGACGGCCCCGGCTCCCCCACCATCGGAGCCCGCACGCCAGCCTCTGAGAAGAAGATCCTCCCGCAGGAAGGCGGTACCGCCTGCCCATCAGCCGGCCGCCAAGAACCCCGGACAGACTTTGAAGCGGCCTTGAGACAGGCGACGCAGGGATGAGGCTACTAACCAAAGTCAAAACTGGCCTGACCCAGGTGAGCATACAGGCCCCACTCCCGCCCCTGGGCCAGCAAGAGGTGAGTACCCTCGCAACATCGCTGGGTGCCTTCTGGGCCCCAGCACCCAATTTGTCAATAAAAGAGCAGTTTCCTCATTCCCTGCATCATTGTCCTATGCTCAGCCCTTCCGGCCCTCATGCTCGCGGAGGCCAGGCGCTGAAAGTCTTTCCGGTCAACGAGCGGGATGCGAGTATCTTGCGTTCCCTTGTTCTCCGTTGAAAGAAATCCGGCAAACAGGTAAGTGCGGCGGTTCTTGGGGCCGCTTGCCCGCCCCAGCCACCGGCCACCGTTGCGGGCTCACGGGGCAGCTCGCCTCCCCCGGGCATGATAAAACCAATCGTCCCCCTGGTGCCATTAGTGCAGAAGCTGGGAGCCTGGTTAGCGCTTTCCAGCCCTTTGCGATGGCTCATCAGGACGATCCCTCTCATCTACGTGATCCAGTTCGACTGAGGGCCGCCCAGGTCAGGACTTGAGGTGGGCATGGAGCCACGGCACCCAGCGTGTGACTATCATGCCACGGTGCCACCATACTTTCAGCCCTTGGTCAGAGCTGGCATTTCTATGGGCAGGGTTCCCTTAGAGTAGGTCTCGAGGCGCATCGTGGTCACGACAGATGCCTCGAATTTGGGCTGGGGCACCGTGTGCAACGGTCAAGCAGTATCGGGGCACTGGATAGGGCCCCGCCTGCAATGGAACATCAATTGCCTAGAGTTGCTGGCAGTATCGCTGGCCCTGTGGAGGCTTCGGCCGTTGATTCAGGGCAAGCACGTGTTGGTCCGGATGGACAACACAGCGACCGTGGCGTACATAAACCGCCAGGGCGGCTACGCTCACGTCGCATGTCACAACTCGCCCGCTGCCTCTTCCTTTGGAGTAGCAGACGTTGAAGTCTCTGCGAGTCACTCACTTCCCGGGCGTCCTCAACCATGCAGCGGATGCGCTCTCACATCAGGTAATGCTCCATAGGGAGTGGAGACTCCACCCTCACGCAGTCCAGCTAATTTGGGAGAGATTCGGGGAGGTGCAGTTCGACCTGTTCGCCTCCCGAGAGTCCTCTCATTGCCCCCTTTGGTACTCCCTGTCCGAGGCTCACCTCGGCACGGATGCCTTGGTGCACAGCTGGCCTCGGGGGCTTTGCAAGTACGCGTTTCCCCCAGTGAGCCTCGTTGCACAGACATTGTGCAAAGTCAGGGAGGATGGGCAGCAAGTCCTGATGCTTGTGCCATACTGGCCCAACTGGACTTGGTTCTCAGACCTGATGCTCCTGGCATTAGCCCCTCCCTGGCACATTCCCATGAGCCAGGGCACTCTCCGGCACCCGCGGCCAGACCTCTGGAACCTCCATGTCTGGCTCCTGGATGGGATGCAGAAGACCTAGCAGGCCTTCCACCAGCGGTGATAAACAAGATCACTCAGGACAGAGCCCCCTCCATGAGGCGGCTGTACGCTCTGAAATAGCGTCTCTTTGCAAATTGGTGTTCTTCCAGTGGGGAAGATCCACAGAGATGCGCGGTCTGTGTACGTGGCTGCTATAACAAGCGTATCACGATACACTGGATGGGAGACCCTCACAGCAACACAACCTGATCACCAGGTTCCTCAAGGGCGTGAGGAAATCCTCCTAGGCTGTGCCTGATTCCCTCTTGGGATCTCTCTGTGGTCCTACCTACCCTACAGAGTGACCCCTTTGAGCCCCTGGAGCAGGCTGAGCTCAGCACTTTGTCACTGAAGATGGCCCTCCTAGTGGCGCTCACCTCTATCAAGAGGGTTGGGGACCTGCAGGCGCTCTCTGTCACCAGCGAATGCCTGGAGTTCGGGCCGGCACACTCTCACGTGATCTTGAGACCCCAGCCCAGTTAAGTGCCCAAAGTTCCCACCACTCCCTTTTGGAATCAGGTGGTGAACCTGCAAGCACTCCCTTCAGAGGAGGAAGACCCTTGTCGTTGCTGTGTCCAGTTCACACCCTGCGCATCTATCTGGTCCGCATGAAGAGCTTTAGATGCTCGGAGCAGCTCTTTGTCTCTTTTGGAGAGCAGCAGAAGGGGAAAGCTGTCTCCAGACATGTGAGGTGTTCTCCACATGTTAACTTCCCTCTGGTAGGATGTGGTCTCTGTAGTGCTCTCCCTCCTGTCGTGGCGCTGAACCGACCGCTGACATGGCTGGGACTCTCTGTCAGCTCCTCAGCACAAATCTGTATGAGTGATGCACGCAATCTCCTTTTATACCCGTATGTCCGGGGCGGAGAGCAGCATGCAAATGCCACTCGCCAATTTTCATTGGCCTTTTCTGAATAAAGCAAAGGTGAATGGAGCTCTCAAGAGCGAACCCCTAGTGTCACTACATCGACACAACGTCTCGTTCCCTCCATCAGGAAACAGAGGCAACATCCATAACCAAGACGTTTCTTTTAACAGTACAAATCACACATTTATTTATTAGGCATGTTATATAGTATATTTTTAATATCAAATATAGAAATAAAGGTACTAATGCAGAAAAAGTTTGGCCATTGTGTAGGCCAAAAACCTTTACATGTGTGACTATGTTATGGGAAATACACATATGTTGTTTTGAACTTAGGTAATGTGAAACATACATATGTTGCTTTTGACTTAGGTAAAGCACACTCAGCAAGGTTAATGTACACTCAGCAATATTATATTTAGAATGGTACACTGTGGGATAAAATGATCTTTAGACACCGGAAGACACAGCCAAGACATTCTAGTATGTTTAGTTTGTTATATTCCATATACTTAGAATGTATACTTTCATAATAAATTAGTTTAAAGTTGTTGTTTTTTAATAAGCTGTGTTGAGATTCCACAATTAAAAAGAAGTGAGATGGTCTGATAAATAATAGTGGCGAGCAGAAACAGGTGGGGAAGCAAGTGCATTGGTTAAGATAACAAGAATGTATGATTAGTGGCTCAAAAAGAAATTACAGAAATGTATAAGAAAGAGAGTTTGGAACTGGAAGACAGAACGGACAGCTGGCCTTCTCAAGTTTGTTGGTTTACTCAATAAACTTCAACCTTTGACATCTAAAACCCCTGGCTCTGAGAATTTTCTTGCATAGAGGGAAAGAATCTTCAACATTCCATAACATATTTCTTGGTGACCACGAAGTGACTGGTATTGGGGCCAGGAGATCAGGGGATCCACTGCGGGTCCGCTGGCACAGACTACACAAAACCACTGCCGCCAAAATCTGAGGTAAGCTATTTTGCTTAAAACAGTGTTTTTTGGGGGGGTTCACGTGACGCCATGCGAGAGACACACGTGTGAATGACGAGCTCTGCGAACTTTGCTAGTTTTTTAATTATTTTCATGTTGTGATCCGGTGAGATTCGATACACCCAATTACATACTTGCTCTTTGAGGTAAATATGGCAAAGAAGTCAAAATTCTCAGACTCTGGAGACATTAAAAGACACTTACGTGTTCAAGCTGAGGCCTCTAACGGGACTGCGAGACGGGGACTCGATTTGGATGGCACGTCGGGAGAAGATATTCTGCGTCAGTTGTCCAACATATCGGTGATGCTGACGAAGGTTCTTGCTGACTTGGAGGATCTCGCTGTAATACGTCGATCGATTACGGCGATGGAAACAAAATTCTCCGAGTTGTTTACAAGAGTGACAGAAGTTGAAAAACGAATCGATTATCTTGAGTCATCGGAAAGGGAATTATCCGCTAATCTGCCCGCGTCTAAAACAGATTTGGAAACAATTTCGGAAAAACTGGAATATTTTGAAAATATGAGCCGAAGGAATAACATACGAATTGTTGGAATTCCTGAGCATGAAGAGGCAGAGATATGGTGAAATTCCTGAATGAGTTTTTCCCGAGTCTGCTCGACATAACAGGCCACAAGCTGGAAATCGAGCGAGCTCACAGAGTGCCTGCTCGCAGAACTGCTGAGGGAGATAGGCCTCGACGCATTCTGGCCAAATTTCTGAAATCATCCGATAAAGATCTCGTGTTGCATCAGGCGAGGAGCAAAGGGAAACTTTCTTGGAAAAACCATAATATTTTCTTGTTCCCGGACTTTGCAAATTCCACAAGAGAGAAATGCGATCGGTTCAAGGAATGCAAGAAACTCTTACATCAGAAAAAGATCTCGTTTGCTCTGATGTTCCCGGCCAAACTGAGAATAGAAACGAAGAATTGTCGCAAAGTATTTACTTGTCCAAAACAGGCACTCTCCTTTATAAATACATTGGAGTAAGCCATTTGATGTTTCTTATATTAGTGGACTGACTCGTGGTTTAGGCACTCTATTATCTGAGGAAGCTGGGTGCCATTTTTGTTTCTTTTTGTGTTGACTCCGCCTAGTGGCTGGAGTTTGTTTTATGGCATGACTCCAAGAAATTTTGAGATTGAGAGATTTTGCATTGACGAAATATTTTTTGTTACACTGAAGCCAGATCGAGAATGGACACTTTGGATGACCACAAAATATCTATATGCTCACATAAAGGATGTCTTTTATAAAGTTGACGGGCTGAGTAATTTATGGGGTTTTTTGGGGGGTTTTTTTGCACGGCCACTGAGTTAGTTTGGCTCTTGATTATACGAGGAACCGGAATGCCGGTTTTGTTTTTCGCTCTGGCTCTGCCTAACGGCTGGAGCTTGTTTTGTGGAATTACACTACTTCGGGACAGTTGTGGTTAAATATGTTTGTTCTTTGTGCTTATGCCTCCTAGTAGAATGATTACCTCATCTGCTGCTCTCATAACAGCCAGTTCACTGAACAATTGTTTGTCTGTCCGAGGAAACTGAACGGCTTTATATCAGCTGGAGTTTATTTTGAGGAGGAACACACCTTCAAGACAGTTCTGTGAATGAATCTACATGTTTTTTCTGTTATTCTGCCTGTTGGCTGGGGTATGTTTTACAAAGTATTTTTTGTTATTGTAATTGCGCCTCACAAATTTGCGCTGAAGCACCGGACTCGAGCATTCCAATGGCAAAGTTGTCGCGAGGGCTCTCGTAGGCGTACATGGACTCTTTGAGTTTTAAGGGATTGTTGCCGGTTGGCGCTGTCGTGCACGGGGTTAATGCACACATTTTTCTTTTTTCTGTTTGTTTTGTTCCGGGGGAAGTTCGGGGTTTGATTGTTGCATTAATGGGGAATGTGGTCTGTATAATTTTGTTTTTGACACACTCATTTTTTTAATTTTTATTATATCAATATGTCAAATGTTAATGTGAATGGGTTATCTCTCTCCACATGGAATGTAAATGGGTTGGGGCAACCCATAAAAAGAAGGAAGGTTATTTCTGTTCTTAAGCACAAGAAATATGATATAGTGTTTCTTCAAGAAATGCATCATTCCCCGCAAGAAGCTGGAAAATTTGGGAAGATATGGGGTGGACATGTTTTCTTTAGTGCTGGCTCAAGTAAGAGCAGGGGAGTCATTATATTGATTAATAAACATCTACAATTCAAATGTCTCAAACAGATTAAAGATAAATTAGGAAGAGTCATTGTTGTGTTAGGAGAAATTCAGGGGCAAAGGCTGATTTTGGCTCATATTTACGCACCTAACGCTGATGATCAGGGCTTTTTTATAGATCTTGAAGGGATGTTGCAAGCTGCTGGCACCCCTCATGATATAATATTGGGAGGAGACTTTAATCTTTTGATGGACTCAGTCCTTGATCACAGTGAAGCAGAAGTGTGTAAATCCCCTAGAGCAACACTGACACTTCACAAGATCTGTAAAAATCTTGGTCTTGTAGATATCTGGCGACTTTTGAACCCATCTGGTAGGGATTATAAATTTTTTTCATCAGTTCATAAGATTTACTCTAGAATAGATTTTTTTTATATCGAAGTCCCTCATTTCATCTGTGGTTGATTGCTCAATTGGAAATATCTTAGTCTCAGATCATGCCCTGGTGAGTTTAGAGATATTGCCACATACAGAGAAAAGGAAATCATATACAGTGGTGTGAAAAAGTGTTTGCCCCCTTCCTGATTTCTTATTTTTTTGCATGTTTGTCACACTTAAATGTCATCATCAAACAAGTTTAAATATTAGTCAAAGATAACACAAGTAAACACAAAATGCAGTTTTTAAATGAAGGTTGTTATTATTAAGGGAAAACAAAATCCAAACCTACATGGCCCTGTGTGAAAAAGTGTTTGCCCCACCTGTTAAAACATAACTTAACTGTGGTTTATCACACCTGAGTTCAATTTCTCTAGCCACACCCAGGCCTGATTACTGCCACACCTGTTCTCAATCAAGAAATCACTTAAATAGGACCTGCCTGACAAAGTGAAGTTGACCAAAAGATCTTCAAAAGCTAGACATCATGCCAAGATCCAAAGAAATTCAGGAACAAATGAGAAAGAAAGTAATTGAGATCTATCAGTCTCAAGGAAAGGTTATAAAGCCATTTCTAAAGCTTTGGGATTCCAGAGAACCACAGTGAGAGCCATTATCCACAAATGGCAAAAATATGGAACAGTGGTGAACCTTCCCAGGAGTGGCCGGCCGACCAAAATTACCCCAAGAGCGCAGCGACGACTCATCCAAGAGGTCACAAAAGACCCCACAACAACATCCAAAGAACTGCAGGCCTCACATGCCTCAGTTAAGGTCAGTGTTCATGACTCCACCAATAAGAAAGAGACTGGGCAAAAAAATGGCCTGCATGGCAGAGTTCCAAGACGAAAACCACTGCTGAGCAAAAAGAACATTAAGGCTCGTCTCATTTTTGCCAGAAAACATCTTGATGAGCCCCAAGACTTTTGGGAAAATACTCTGTGGACTGACGAGACAAAAGCTGAACTTTTTGGAAGGTGTGTGTCCCATTACATCTGGTGTAAAAGTAACACCGCATTTCAGAAAAAGAACATCATAGCAACAGTAAAATATGGTGGTGGTAGTGTGATGGTCTGGGGCTGTTTTGCTGCTTCAGGACCTGGAAGACTTGCTGTGATAAATGGAAACATGAATTCTGCTGTCTACCAAAAAATCCTGAAGGAGAATGTCCGGCCATCTGTTCGTGACCTCAAGCTGAAGCGAACTTGGGTTCTGCAGCAGGACAATTAACCAAAACACACCAGCAAGTCCACCTCTGAATGGCTGAATAAAAACAAAATGAAGACTTTGGAGTGGCCTAGTCAAAGTCCTGACCTGAATCCTATTGAGATGCTGTGGCATGACCTTAAAAAGGCAGTTCATGCTCGAAAACCCTCCAATGTGGCTGAATTACAACAATTCTGCAAAGATGAGTGGGCCAAAATTCCTCCACAGCGCTGTAAAAGACTCATTGCAAGTTATCGCAAACGCTTGATTGCAGTTGTTGCTGCTAAGGGTGGCCCAACCAGTTATTAGGTTTAGGGGGCAATCACTTTTTCACACAGGGTCATGTAGGTTTGGATTTTGTTTTCCCTTAATAATAACAACCTTCATTTAAAAACTGCATTTTGTGTTTACTTGTGTTATCTTTGACTAATATTTCAACTTGTTTGATGATCTGAAACATTTAAGTGTGATAAACATGCAAAAAAATAAGAAATCAGGAAGGGGACAAACACTTTTTCACACCACTGTAATTGGCGCTTTAATGTATCCCTTTTGCAAAATCCTGATTTTCAACAAATGTTAAAGACTGAAATCAGTGTCTATATGGAGACCAACTGGTCCTCGGTATCCTCTGTGGGCGTGGCTTGGGAGGCACTTAAGGCAGTTCTTAGGGGTCGAATCATACAGTATGCCTCATTTATCAAAAAATTCAAAGCACGAGAACTTGTGGAGTTGGAAGGAAATATTAAAAGTGCTGAGGCACAGCTGAAGCGCCGTATGTCATCTGATGGCCTCAGAGAATTGACCTGATTGAAATACAGATATAAGTTGTGGTAACACAGAAAGGCCTTGCCAGTCCTGAACCTAACTGAATTTCTAATTGGCTAAAATAGAACATTGGGTTCCAGGTTTCAAACACTGTGCATGCAAATGAAAATAATATTGTAAATAAGTTGAAGTGTGCAAAATTCTGTGGATGCCGCTCACAATGGTGCCCCAGTGAAGAGAGGAAGCCTGCACTGGACAGAGGCCCTTGAACTGGCTGACAGGCAGTGAGCCCACAATTTGATGGTTGGCACTACATCTCAAAGTAGCACTGCTGAGAGGTCTGGCATTGGCAAATCATGCAAGAAGCATGATCACCCAGAAGTGGGTTGTGTGGAAAATTCACCCAGAAGTGGGTTGTGTGGAAAATCCTGTGAATACCGCTTTCTGTATTGACCCCAGTGAAGATAGGGAGCCTGCTTTTTAACAGTGGCTCTTGAGCTGGTTGAGAGATGATGAGCCCACAATTTGATGGTTGGCATTTTCTCTCAATATGGGTTGATCCAGATAAAGAAACACAATTATTAATAGATCAAATTAATGACAAGAAAAAGCACCTGTTTCTCTCTCAGGCTGTTTGTGTGGTGAACTGTGACTGAGAGGGGGAGCGAGGGGAGGGGTTGAACAAACAGAGAAAGAGAGAACATAGAGACCAAGTAGTATGTGTGTGTAGGGAGAATTGTGGCAAAACAGATAAGCACAGATAAGAATTTTCTTTTCTCTACAGTGTTCCCCAACTAAGGAAAAATGCAGAGACTTACAGCTTTTGAGAGAGAAGAGTACCCCCAAAGACAAGATGAAGCAGAAGAAGAATTTGAAAGAACATTACTAGAAACAAGAGGGATCAGTAATCATTTCTGGAGAGAATTAGAATATGTAAATTATACAGGACAAAAAAGAGAATTAACAGAACTAAAGAATGAGTTACTGAGAAAACTGTGTAAGATCACAAATTTGAGGGAAATAGAACATAAATGGCCGTGGGTAGACTGGCAAGCAGTAGTGCTTTATATGATGAGCCCTACTCAGTTGGGACAATTGAGAGCATCAACAAAAATACTCATTAACTCAGTGTATATCCCTTATCTTAGATGTGAAATTCCCTATTTCAGAAGGGCTTCAGGGATCCATCCAACCGCGAGACCAGGAGAAGGAGGAGCAACTGTCTTAAAGAATGTTTTCCTTGATGTTAGCTCAGACATACGACCAATGCAGTGGGGTGTTATTCCATAGAGAAAGCAATGGAGAAATAATGCCAGTCTACACAAGAATGGAACAATAGGAAGGGTGGCGGTATAAATTGGCAGTACAGACACAACAGGTGTGGGTGGAAATATTCGGAGGAAAGAACAAATAAAAAGAAGTAACATATTTAGAAATCAACCCTTGTAAATAATGAATGATATTTAGAAATCAACCCTTGTAAATAATGAATGATATTTAGCAATCAACCCTTGTAAATAATGAGTGATATTTAGAAATCAACCCTTGTAAATAATGAGTGATTTGCGCAAAAAGAGGGAGGGGTATTTTAAACAAAGTAAGGGAAGCCCTCATTGACTTGAACCTTTTCATCTAGAAAATTGTGAAAGAAGTGAGTTAAATATTTTTGTGGTTCTACAGGGAGGGTGTCAAGTAGAATTAACCCCATCTCTCTCTTTTATGCATTGGGCAGGAGGAATAGCTGCCACAGGCCGCTGGTTTGCTGAAGATGAGCTTTGGAGTTTTTACATAATTAGTCTGAGAGGAGACATTATCTGGATGCAGAAAAATTCACATTGGTTAGGAGAAAAGGACTGTAAAACCATTAACTAGAAAAAAAAATTAACAAAATTCTTTAAAAACTGTGACAAGTCCTCAACCCAGCAAAAGTCCAGGGGAAGTCAGGGGTCAGATACTTTTAGTGAGCCTCGTCTGACCAACCTGGTGAAGGTTAAATTAAGAATTAAAAACAAGCTGGGGTTAGAGAGGTACAATAAAGAGATAAAACATTCTTCAGTAGTCGGTAACAATGACATCAACACCTGTAGAATGGATGTGTACAGAATTTCCAGTATGCAGAGACATCATAAGGGAAGTTTCTAAGAAGTGGGAAAAAAGAACAAAAGGTTTAAACACAAAATGGCCAGCAGAGGGAACATTTGATGTAGCTATGTGTAAAGAAATGGAGGCATTGATAAAAAAATCATAAGGCTAAAGATAAAAGATAAAGGAGGGAAGAAAAAAGGGACAAAGAGAGATGATACTGCAATTGTTCAGCAAAAAAAGAGTATTGGATGACAAAAATGAAGAAAAAGCAGAAAGATCACTTCCATATACACCACCTCTCGATCAAACTGAGAAACAGATGCCTGTCATAAAAGGAACAGTAGAAATAATAGGTAGAAATAGAGGATGATGAAAGAATTAATGGGAAGCTCCAATTTATGAAGATAAGGCAGAAAGGGAGGGAAAAAGACGAGCATATGAAGGTGCAGAAAGATTGCATACATATCAGGAATTATCACAAGCTCTAGAAGAAATAGAAAAGAGACAAAAATAAGAATGTGAGGACATATCAAGAGAGAAATTTACACCGAAGAGAGATCTGACAGAAATGCTAGAGGAACTTCAACAAGAGATAATAAAAACTGTGGAGCAAGTGTCAAGAGAAAGGGATGCAGCAAGGAGAGATTTTGCAAGAAAAACAAAGATGCTCAAGAACAAGAGCACATTCACACAGCCCTAAGAGATAATTTAACATGTTTCAGGCAAACTACTTTTTGAAGATGTGCCAGAAGCGAAATTACAATGGCAAAGAAGTAACAAGGGCAGACTGACAAGAGCCACAAGCAGTATGTATCTAACTAATCCAAGTGATGGCTTGATGAAGATCAGAGCTACATGTGTCAACCCAGAGAAGATCTGAGAAACATGTATCCATTCATTGAGTATTCAAAACAGTTTCCTATCTTAATAAAAGGGAGACAAGAACAGTATGTGCCATGGGCAAATCAGGACCTTAATGGACTGATAGCTCGCTTTCCAGACATTCATGAGGGGACGAGGAAATGGATCAGAATGGTGGAGGAAGAAACAATGGGAAAACTCCTAGCTATTGGGGATATCATAGCTCTGCAAGCTAAAAGTTTGGGGGATCTAAGATGAATGAGATCTTCAATGCAGTGGGCCTAAAGCAAGCAATTGACAATACAGGAGTGGATAGAGTTCCCTTTGAGTTCCGCACTAAGATATGGATGGCTTTGAGAAGAGACTACCCGACACGGATGGACATAAAATCACTGAGAGTTGAACCAGTAGGTGAGACAGAAAATCTCACTGCCTATATTCAACTTCAACTGAGAAAATGGAAGCAAGAACTGGAAAGAGACCCAGAGAAAGATTTAGTGATGACAACATTGTTCAGAACCACCATAGTGGATGCTATGCTAGCCCCAGTTAAGGATAAGCTGGAAGATGTAGTTGGACTAAACTCCAAGACGCAAAGAGAGTTCTGTAAACATGTGACCCATTCTGTGGAACAACACAGGAAGAATGAGGCAAGGCTGAAACACCAAGAAAGAGAACTACAAAGAAAGTTGACACAACTGCAACTCGAAGAACTAACTGGCAAAAAGAAGAAGATTCAAGCTGCTGTAAAAGAAAAAGGAGAAGAACAATCAGCATTGATGGCTCCTGTAAACATGTCTGTGCCTCCTACCCAAACTATACCAATACCACCTGTACCTGTTGCCCAGAATGCAATATCAACACCTGGAAGTGCATCACAGCCACCATCACCAATTGTAATCTACGTAAAACCAGAACAACTAAACAACAGAAACTGGAACAGGCCACCCCAAGGAGGAAGAGGAAGACAAAACAGAGGCCCAAGGAATTATGGCCCACCAAGTATATGTTGGGGATGCAATCAGTCAGGACACAGTTTATCCATGGATAAACGACCAACCAGCAATAATCCATGGCAGCAAGAGTACCAGGCTCAAGCACAAAGTCCACTCAACCCATGGTGTGGACCACAACAGGGCACTAGGTCTGCCCAGAGGAGCCTATGGGGAGGGGTCAGCTTCCAATGATATCATTTGATGCTGATCAAGAACCTATGCTGCAGGTTAAAATAGAGGGCAAATCAACGCCAGTTATGCTAAACAAGTCAATTGGAAGGTATAAGTAAAGCACCTCAACCACAAACAGCGTGACAGATGATGACCTTTTTAAGAATGACAGGTTTTAGTGCTGAATGGATAGAAGATTATGCTAACAAAACGGCCACTTTGAGGGCAATGATGAAACATACAGAGCATCAGAATCTTCGAGCTCGACTAACATGTTATATTGATGCAATGGTAGCTTTTGAGTCATTGAAAAAAAGAGCTTCAGCAGCGCCTGCTCTGGCAACCCCAGACTATACCAAACCTTTTCATTTGTGTGTAGCAGATAGACGAGATGGATGTCTTAATGCAGGAAACTTGTAGTGGAAGGAAAAAGCAACCAATAGCACCAACTTGGACAGTGTAGCACAAGGTTACCCGCCATGTTATCAAGGGCTAGCCCAGTATATTATGCCTATGACAAAGCCTCTTCCGTGACAATGGGCTACCCAGTAATAATTTAC